>NW_027263601.1:0-174141 GCF_044049455.1 Aspergillus lucknowensis | reverse complement strand
TTTTTTTTCGGTGAATGATTGCCAATGACAGCTTGACAGACGCCGTCCCCAAAAAACGAGGCCCGAAAACGGACGTCCTCGAGGCCCTGCTGAAGCGTGTCGACGGCCTCGAAAAGCGCCTCCAGGACGACAACAGCCATCCTCTCTCGCCTTCGTCGCCCGTGGGACAGGATCTCCAGCATTCGTCTCCGTTTTCTCTCGCGCCGAACCCGGCGTCCTCGTATGCACGCCATCAGCAGCATGGACATCCCCACACGCACCACCACCACACGCATCCCCATGCCCAGGGGCAGGGGCATGCGCATGGCCAGGTGCAGACCCAGCCCGGTCGCATCCCTGACGCCATGCTCGATGCGTACTTCGCGCGCCTGCACGGGAAGCCGTTCTTTATTCTGGACGAGGCGACGACGAGGACGCGGCACGCGAACGGGCAGGTGCCGGTTCACCTGTCCATGGCGATCTACGCGTTGACGCTGCGGTAGGCTACGATATTCTTTCTTTGTTCTCAATGTACAGCTCGCTGACCGCGTAGGTATACGACGGCGAATCCGCCCCCGGGAAGTCTGGAGTATGCGCGGCAGGCCCGTCGCTTGGTGGATATCGACCGGCCGTCAATTGAGAATCTGCAGACGCTGCTGCTCCTCTCGCAGACGTTCTATGCCTACGGGTGTGGGAAGAAGGCGTATATGACGTTAGGTATGCATGCAGCCTCTGTTTGCTTTCCTTCTTTCTGACAGCAAAAGGCAACGCGGTGTCCATGGTCCTGGCACTCGACCTGTATCGCGAACTCCCCGCTTCGCACCCGGCGCTACCCCCCGAGCGCGAGATGCGCCGCCGTCTCTTCTGGACCGTCTACGTGATGGACCGGTTCCTGACCTGCGGCTCGAAACGCCCGTGTCTCATCGCCGACCACTCCATCGTCGTGCGCCTGCCCGCCTCGAGTGCGTCGGGCTCCGACCCCGGTGATGTCTTCAACCCCGTCGGCCCCAACATCCCCTACTCCTCCGACCGGCGCAAGACGTCCGGCTCTTGCTCCGCGCTGCTGGTCGACATTGCGCGCATCCTCGGCGTCACGCACCGCTACCTAGCCGCGGGGGGCGTCAAGGGCGACTCGCATTTCCCGTGGCACGCGCTCTCGAACCTCTCGAAGATCCGGCAGGAACTGGATCTCTGGGCCGCAGGTACGCACGACCTCTTCGCCTCGATCGAGGCCCTCTTCGGCCACCCGGAGAGTACGCTCCTCCTCCTCTCCAAGCTCATCTATCACCTCGTCCACTGCCTCCTGTATCGGCCGTTCCTCCCGATCGACCTCGCCGAGCTCCGCGGCTCGGGTCAGCACCAGAGCTGGCAGATCGAAGCGACCACCCTCTGCTTCTCGCACGCAAACGCCATCGCCGAGCTCGTCGAGCTCGCCCGCCACGCGCCCCGCATCGAGTGGCCGGACCTCGTCGCCTACTGCCTGACCGTCGCGGGCACGGTGCACATCCACGGCGTGCACTTCCATGGCCGGCGCGACGGCGAGGTCTTCGCCTCGTCCGCGGACTTCCTCGCCCGTGAAATGCACCAGCTCGCCTGGCTGCGGCAGTCGTGGGCCGGCGTTCAGCACCACCGCGATCTGCTGACGACGCTGTCGGCGTGCCATACGGATCTGGTGCGCACGCTCGCGGCGCGGCCCGTCCGCTTTGCGCCTGTCTTCCACCTTGAGGACTTTCTCGACCGGTATCCTGGACTGGTTGTTGACGGGAGTCATGTCCGCCTTGTTGATGGCGACGAACAGTGCGTTCCTCTCGTCTCCTGTTTAACAGATTGCTAGCGTCTAACGTCTAGCGTCTAACGTCTAACGTCACTAGGATGGACCTCGACCCGCAACTCCTGTACGCCCCGACACTCCCCTCACAACCACAGCCCCAGCCCAACGGGCTGAATCACCAGCATCCGCGCCCGCCGCAACCAACAACCTCCCCGATAACCTTCCACCCGTCATCGGGTACATCCTCCTGGCCCGACATCCCCGTGGACCCAGACCTCGACCAGCCGCCAGGCACAGCAACAGGCGCAAATCCCGCCCCGGGCCCGTCGAATATCTTCTCGCCGACCCTCGCAAACTCAACCCCCGCCCCGCACTTCCCACACGGCCACGGCCACGGCCACACGCTGTCCCATTCAACCTCCAGCTTCCAATCACAGCTAGGCGTCAGCAACGGCACCAGCGGCGTACAATACGCTACATTCCCCTTCGAATCAACCCCCGTCCCAGCAGGTGAATCACCAGACTCACAGTCGCAGTCGCAGTCGCAGTCGCAACCCCAACCTCCATCCAGTACAGCCTCAGCCTCAGCCTCGGCTTCCGCGGGAGGAGCAGGTCCAGGAAGCGGAAGCGCAAACGAAGAAAAAGACCCATTCCTCAGCCTTCTCGAGCAGATTGCCGAGAACGAGCGTAGCCAGGGCGGGCCGAGCGAGCTGGATTTCTTCCTGGAGGGGTTGGATGAGAAGGGTGCGGCTGCGGCTGCGGCTGCTGCGGCTGTTTAAGTTTGGTTTGGTTTTGTTGGCTTTTTTTTTTATAGATCTGTGGGTTGTTGAGTAGAGCGGGTGTATTAAGGTTATTATCTACGTTATTTTTTTCTCGTTGTTTAGGGTTGGAGGGTTGGTTGGTTGGTTGGTTGGGGGAGGCTTTGTGCGGCGGAGTATATTGTAGCTGGGAGTGGATGGAGCATGAAGCGATACGGTACGATATGAATATGAACGAGACGAGTCTCAAGGCCCACCTTTATTACATGGCATGTAGGAGTCTCCGTAGAGTACTCCGTTTCCTTTGGAATGTAAAAGTTAAGTTACTGTATAATCTTCTGACGTCACCACACAAGCTATACATCCAGACACAGGATGAAGTACAATTAGACCGAGCACAGCTTCTCTCTCCCTCTTCCATCTACGTCTACCGTGACCTGGACTACCAGGCCCCGGCCGAATACCTAATACTCTGTCAACGATGGCGATAGCGACAGAGATATCCGACCTCCTCCCGCTCTACCTCTCCGGGAAGATCGCGCTGCGCGATGCATTAACCTTCGGTAATCAATCAATCGATCATCCACCACCCACACCCGGACTAAACTAACTCAATGACTCTAGCAACAGCAACAGCAACACCCCCATCTACAAAAGAGCTTTTATCCACCCTCCTAAAAGAAAGCAAATCCCTCCCCCGCACAACAGACACGGACCCGACCTCGCCGACGCCGGATCGCCCGAGTCCCGCGCAGGAGAGGTTGTTGGATTTCGCCAGGGGTGTTCATGAAATCTTACGACGACGACGACAGGGGTCGGAGATTGGGTATGGGATTGAGTTGGATGCGGATGAGGGGAGTTTTGCGGGTAACAATACTGAGGAGGAGCAGGAGGAGGAGTATGAATTGGTGAAGTGTGTGATTGTGTCTTCGTTCCCGGTTGCTTCTACTACGTCTTTGTCTTTGTCTTTGGACGGGGGAGAGCCTTCGATATTCGGGAACGAACATGGATATGAACCTGGATATGGATATGAAGAACGAACACACCTCGAACAGCGAACCTCACCTCCATTCGACTCATTCGACTCATCCGACTTCGCATCAGGCTCTGCACCAGCACCAGCACCATCACCAACACGAACAACGTCCCAAACCCAAACCCAAACCCAAAGACGACGCAGACGCAGCAGCGCAAAACAAGGCACGCAAAAACCCTTTTACAACCTCATCTCCTTCCTCGCCTTCCTGACCAAGGAGCGCCTCCTCGTGTCCGCCGGGACAGGCGAGCGCATCGCGCTCGAGATGGCGCGGGATACGCTCTCGCATCTGCATCCACATATACCTCTACCTTTGCATGTGTATGGGCATGCGCATTCTCAGAAACCAGAAGAAGAAGAAGAAGGCGGAGAAAAGCGCTGGTTCGGCGTCGGCGAGGCCAGCGTAACCGCTGTAGCGCTGTGGATGATTATCATGGGCGAGGAGTTATTCGCTCGAATAGAGTCTTATTATCATGACAATTACTGTTCCTCTGGCTCGGGACAGAATAAGAATAAGACTACCAGCGAAGGAAGCGACGGAGGGTGCAGGTGGCGAGCAGAGTGGGAGACGTGGACGAGCCGGCTGCAGTTCCTCTCTCTGTGCGAGGACCTGGGTGTTTCTGCGAGGGAGCAGGCGGCTGAGGCGGCGGCTGTTATGAGGAGGGTTTGACTTCTGTATCTTTTATTCCTATGTTGATGATTGATTTGGGGGGATGAATGTTATCCTGATGTTGGATGGGATGTTGGATGATAGTTGATGAAACGCTGTATCTAACCAATAAATACTTCATAGGCTGTCTATGCAATGCACGCGCAAGATAAGCAATAGGCAACAGCCATGCAACCATGCCATCCTGTCACTACGAAAACTTCACCCCCTTCGACGGATCCCACGTCTGGGTCTGGGTCTGCCCCGAGCCCCCAAACCGAATCCCCATCTCTGGCGACCACATCCCCGGCGTCATCTGCGGGACGCCACGGGTCGGCTGTGGTGCTGTCAACGGCTCCAGGTCCGCTGGGAATTGTGGTGCCCGCGCTTGTGGGACGGACTGGACGGGCTGGACAGTCGCTGGGACTTGATGAGGTTGCTGTTGGCGAATTGGCGAGATACTCAGTGACGCCATTGCCGCGGCGCTGGATATGTCCCTGCATCTGTCAGCAATTATACCAAAGTCGTAAGACTTGGAAACGCACTGCTCGAGCTGTGCGGCTTCCATCCGCCGCTTCTGCACAAACGCCTTGCAGTCATCCCGGAACCTCCCCACAATCTTGGCAAGATCGTTGTAGAACTTCCGTCCAACCTCGATATTCGAGATAATCTCCTTGTACTTCAGGTACCCGTTCTCCAGCTCCTGCAGCGCCCTTTCCCTCTCGCGTGTCGACGCATCACCCGTGTGCGCTCGCGTAAAGGCGCGATTGGCGTCACGCACCTGCGCGGCGATTTGCTCCTGCTCGCGCTGTTCCTGCGCGACCATTTCCAGGTCGACGTTGAAGTCCTGGAGACGGGTTTCGAAGAGCTCTTCGAACTGGCTGGCCTGGATCGCTTGCATGGGGAACTCGCGCTCTAACCGCGCCGCTTCGCGGACGAGGGCGGGGCTGATATCGTCTGTGCGTGCTTTATCCTTGACGGCCTGCGCTTTGCGCTTGCGCCGGCTCTCGAGACGGTTGACGTCGCTGATGCATCCGCGGAGACGGCTGACTTCGCGCTCGACTTCTGGTGGTATCGTCGCGCGCCGACTGCTGGGCACGTACGCTTCAAGGTCGCGGTTCGTCCCGGTCAACACGCGGAACACGGCCTCGGAGTCCTTGAGCTTCTGCTCGACGAGGTTATCGCTGCTCTGCGCAGAGGTGAAGTACCCGTCGATCTCGTTGGAGGTCGTATATAGTTTCGGCGCGGCCGCGTCAGAAGCCTCGCGCGTCCACCGGTCTGTGCCGAATTTGCGCCTGGATGCGGCGTCTTCTGCCTTTTCGGCCGCGAGGAGCTCCACGCCTTCAGTGTAGACTGCTTTATCGCTGTTCTTGACCTTTGCGATGTCCTGGAGGGATTTGCGGAGGCGGTACAGCCCGTCTTGTTGGCGCATTTCTTCGGCGTGAGAGACTAATGTCGGCGGTAGGCCGAGGGGCTTCTCCAGCGCTTGTAGAGAGCCGGGGAGGTTGAGCGACGACAGCAAACTAAACAGTTAGCCAAACACACCCACCCGAGTGTCGGGGACATACTCGCGTAGCTTGTCGGTCATGGTTTCCAGCTCACCGATAATCTGCTCGTTGACAAGTCGATCCCGCCTGTCCGAGTAGATGCTCGCCGCGATGTGAACGGCGTACGGAACGAGCTTCGAAAACAGGGGCTGTCCCAGCGGCCCTTTATCCCCCAGCATCGAAATCGCATCCGTAACCTGCAACGGCGCCTTGGCCGCCACCATACTTGCCCGATCGATAATCTTCAGCTCCGACTTCGGTGGCACGGGATTGAGATAAATCATATCATTATCCTTCTCGGCCCGCTTCAAGTCCTCTGCCACCCGATTCTTCAGACCCTGTAGATCCCCAAGCACAGTCCGGTTAATCCACCGGTTCTCTTTCAACGCCTCATTCACACAAGCCACCGCGTCCCGGAGTCGAGCAACCTCCTCTCCGTACTTGCGCTTCTCCAGACAATCCAGCGACTGCCGGTACTGTGCGGCCGCCGCGAAATGGTGCTGCTTCGCCGTCATATGGTGGATCCACTCCGGACTGATCGCATTAGACTTGACGGCGTGGTCGCACGCATCCGCGTAGAAGTCGGATACCTTGGCCGCGAGTCTCGCGATCGAGGCATCCTTCAGCCCGTCCTTCACAGCCTTCTGCCAAAAGCACTCCTGCGCTTGCGCGAGGAGTAACTCCTCCAGGCTTTGCAGTGTCATCCCGTCCATGTCTTCGGGCGGTGCCGTGCGCATATCCGGGACGATGTCCGCGCGTAGGTGGCTGAGCACGCCGGCTGCCTGGCAAAAGTAGTTACATGCTTGCTTTAGTCCATCGGAGGTTGTGCGGTTCACGGCAAATGCGAGCTGGGAGTAGAGCGCGGCGAGGTTGAAAATGACGTTTGCGAGCTCGAAGCGGATGTTATTCTGCGAGTCTTCCCATCATCAGTCCCCATACAAGGTACTTCGACGTGCGCAACGGCGAGATAGGCAGCAGACGTACCTGGCCGCGACGTATTGAACCCAAAAGCTGGATACCAGGGGAACTCAACCCCAACCTACACACGTCAATCACCGTTCCAAATTGCTTCGAGGAATATATGCCGAAGACGCACGTCAACGGGAAACTTCCCACCGAGCCATTTCAGTTGAGCCGCGTAGGTGACCAGCCGGCTGACCCCGCTTACGTGGGGTTCCTGAACGTGTACAGCTTCGCTTCGCAGCCGGTCGATGAGCAGGAGGTCGTCTGCGAACATATCGGGGCGCTGGTCATATTTGGAGGAGATGTATTGCGTCAGGGCATTGGAGAGGGAGACCGTGTGCGAGCGGCGAAAGGGGATCTGCAAGATGTTTCTGCTTCTGTTAATACGGCTTATCCATTGTGACAGGAAATCCTGGACGTACGAAGTCATCTTGGTGGTGCGCGCTCGTTTGGGAGTTGTTGATGGTGGGAAAAGTGTCCCGCACCCACGGCAACGGATGACGTTGTGGTGCCTGAGGCAGCAAGATAACAGTGGCTGAGTGGACTCTTTCTAGATTTGTTGATATTGGGCGTATTTATTCACTATTTATTCACATGTACTACTGAAATGTACTCCTGACGCTCCTAACACCCCAACATAAATACATCATCAATCCAGCTCGTTGATGCGCATCTTAATGTACTCGAAGATGCTCAGCAAAATCATATTGTTCACTCCAGTGCGGATCAAAATAATCGACAGCCCTTTATACATGCTGGATCGCGCGACGGCCGCGGACGCCTCTCCGATCTCCTTCGTCTTGCCGAGGAGCACGCTTTGCGCGCGAGTCTTGCGGGTATCGAGCGGATACGTCTACTTCATTAGCACTGAAATTGTCGTTTAGGGCGGTGACTTACGCAGAACCACGGCACAGTGCTGCAGATTGCTCCGGCAATCATGGGGGCCCCGAATGGAGATTTATCCGGCCCGAGCTCACGCGCAGCCATTTGCTTGACCGTTTCGTAGACTGCAAAATACAGCCCCGATCCGAGCGTATCGCGCATGGCGTGTAGCTTGAACCCAGTATACAAGCCTCTGAAGCCGTACCGCTGTACGATCTGCCGGATAGCCTCAAAAGTTCCGAGGCGGGGCTTGTGACGCAACGAAGGGTCTCTGACGGCGTCTGGGGAAGCTTGTGCGCGATTCGAGATCAAGACGGACGTTTGGACCACATTCTTGGCCAGCTCAAAAGGACCTATTCCATTAGCCTACAGTTGAAGAAACCGGGTTCTGCACGTACAGGCAAGCGGAGAGGTGACGAGCCCCGCAATGAAACCGGCACTGATGAAAGTAAAAGTCGTCGACAGGGTGGGAGTGCTGCCTCGTTGGTTGTATATCCCAAGCGGAGATTCACCCGTCATTCGCTCGATGAAGTCGGAGATGCGGTGTTTCGCGGCATTATAGGTAGAAAAGTTCACGACGCGGACCACCGTGACGCTGGCTAGAGGGGGTAGAGCTCCTGCTCCTCTGTTAACACACGAAACTATCGAGGTGTCTGGGGGCAGCAAACATACCAGCAACATAGCCACGAGGACCTTCAGTTCGCCACAGATATCGGACACACTGGAAGATATTCTGGAAGTTGTGCGTTTGCATTCGAGTTTTGATATTCTCCAGTGGAGTCTACGTAATTAGCGGCAGCCTTTGTAGCCTGGCAGAGAACGTACCACAGCTAGAGTAGCGCAGATAGTTGAAGTTCCCGAGGCTACTTGCGTTTTGTATCTCTTCAGGAGCCTGTTGCGTGTAGTTTCATCCATAGTCCAGCTATTCCCTGTGGGCATTATGGCAGGTGATGGTTGTGAAGGAGAGGTAAAGCGCGCAAGTTCATTGTGTTTGTCAGTCATCCCGATAGGTATCCCATTGGGGGCAGCAAGGTGATTCTGGTCAGGTCGCTTAGTCGTCGTTGTTTCAGGTGTGAATTGCTTCACTCTCGGCAAAGGTAGGCTGGGGAACCCTATGGAACGCAAAGCGGTCTCTCAGCGTGCGAGTAGACCGTTTGGCGTCCCACAATTGTCCATGAAGGAAGCCTGGATCCAGCTCTCGGCTCTGCCAGTCTTCCCTCTATGGCAGAAGAGAGGTCCGTCGGGTCTCCGCACGACGATGCGCTATCCAGCTCCCGGACGAGGTCTCCGCGATATACAGCTCGAGTTCGACGGGACGATTAGGAGCTAGATTGACACGGGAGTTAGCGGGGCAAGGCTGTGTCTTAGACCGTCAGTATGATAACTTACGAGGCAGCTCACCGCGGCGGTACAATCCGGGTTCAAGAGAGAGTGAAATGGGGGAGGACGAGAGAAGTTCTGGCTTTGGGAGCTCGCTCTGCCACAGAATTGGGCGAATTGGGCGGTCCACACAGAGGACGACACCAACCAGAAAGGGAAATAGTGGATTCGCTCGTGCTCGATCAGGTCTAGCCGACAGTGACGTCGTTGTGAAGCATCCGTCCAACCTCTGTGTTTGCAGTCGACTAGAAGAGCAGCAACATTGTCAACTTGGCCGCCATGGGGCACCCTGCTTGTTTTCTCTACGCTCCTACGATTCGACAGGTATCTTTTCATCGTTACGTGGCAGCTCAGCGCGTCGGCGAGCAGTGTGAGCTCCAGACTGGAAGCATGGGCGGCTAACCAGAAACGGACTAGGGTGGCAAGCAGCCACATTTCGGACCAAACCAGTCCGGTTGAGCTTGAGTTTACCCCGCGAAGCCTCTTTCGCCTCGAGTCTGGCAGGGAGCCAAAGGGAACGCTGCGTTCTTCAAGTGAATCATCTGCGGGGATCTCTCAATTTTTCAAAGGGACGGTGTGATTCAGGTCCGGTTTTCGATATGGCACTAGTATGCGAGGGTGAACGTCTTCAGGGAAGATTCCTTGACAGGCAAGCAGTCTAGATCTGATTAGGCTAGTGCTGCAGGTAATTACCTCATGGGGAATGCTAATGTCCAGCATGTGAAAGTCAAAGCGTCAGGGCTGCTGCATGGCTGTGGCTGACAAAGTCTCAGGCCAAAGATTGTGGAGCACGAGGTTGAATCTGTGGGTGCAGCATTGTGAGAAGCTGTGGTGAACCTTGAATGGTGTCGTAGCTTGTCGGACCCGGCCGAGATTCGGGGAAACTGTGGTACTGGACTTCAGGAAACAAATACCTGGTCGTCATGATTAATCACAATTCTCTTTCGCTTGGCATGACATTGAACTCGGCCTCCCCATGCTGGGATACCCCGTCTGCCATTGTCGGTTGGGGGTTCAGCTCGCTGTTCCGCGCCAATGAGTATCAGACTCGATATCGCGTTGAGAATCGCAGACTTCAAGACAGTAAGAGTCTTATGGCCAGCTCTGGGGCCGAGAAGAAGATCATTAATCAGAATGCTTACACCCCCTTCACAAATTGCCGATATCCGCCAGGACTTCCACACTTTCAAGTCGTGGATCTCGGCTGTTGATCCTCAGACTATGAGGGGTGTTGGCACTCTCACAATTTCACATGGAGACATGAAGCTTCAGCCCGCCCGAGTTGAGGAAAGATGAGTCGCTGCACCGTGCCCGAACCCGGAGATCCAGACCCGACACAAGAGCCAGAGGAACGGATGGATCGGAGGCCGCAGACTGAATCAGTTGCAGGGTCGCTGGTCCCCTGGGAGAGCGTCATATGATTTTGGCGCTAACCCCTTTCGAGCGGCGCAGATACCCTCGGGACCTCGGCCGCGGCATCCCCGCAAAGCTGCTCTCGCGACGCCTCCGCAACAGGAGTCACGGCCACCACTCCTGCCCACATGCTCTCGCAATCGCATTTAAAGGCTTGCCCTTTACCTCTTCTGCTTGGTCGTTAATTGTTTTTGAATTCATCCCTCGTGCATCGTCCCACATTCTTTCAAAATGGGTAAGAAAGCAGCGTCTCCCGCCTACGTGCTTGGCGTGGGAATGACCAAGTTCATCAAGCCCCGTGGCAAGGTCGACTACAATGAGCTCGGCTTCGAGGCCGGTGTCAAGGCCCTGCTGGATGCAAAGGTCAACTATGATGAAGTTGAGCAGGGTGTTGCCTGCTACGTCTACGGTGACAGCACCTGCGGGCAGCGTGTCTTCTACCAGTTTGGGTTGACCCAGATCCCGATCTACAACGTCAACAACAACTGCTCGACTGGCTCCACCGGTCTCGCCATGGCCCGTACCTTGGTCTCGCACGGGGCCGCCGACTGCATCCTCGTCGTTGGTTTCGAGAAGATGAGCCCTGGGTCTCTGCAGTCGGTCTACAACGACCGTGCCAACCCAACCGGTCTTTTCGGTATGATGATGGCCGACACTCGCGGTGTCACCAACGCTCCTGGTGCTGCTCAGATGTTCGGTAACGCTGGTCGCGAATACATGGAGAAGTACGCTCCTGGACCTTTTTCTATTGAAGCCTAGTTGAGCGATACTGACTCCGACAGGTACGGCGCAAAGAGTGAGCACTTCGCCGAGATCGCTCGGATCAACCACGAACACTCCAAGCGCAACCCCTACTCTCAGTTCCAGGACGAATATACCCTTGAACAGATCCAGAAGGCGCCCATGATCCACGAGCCCCTTACCAAACTCCAGTGCTGCCCCACCTCCGATGGTGCCGCCGCCGCCGTCATCGTCTCTCAGGCTTTCTTGGACGCCCGCCCCCACCTCAAAGACCAGGCTGTTCTGATTGCTGGCCAGCAGCTTGCCACAGACAACACCTCCGTGTACAACCGCAGCTCCATCGACCTGATGGGCTTCGGCATGTCCCGTGCTGCCTGCCGTGCTGCCGTCGCCGAGGCGGGCGTCAACGTCAAGGACATCAAGGTGTGCGAGCTGCACGACTGCTTCTCCGCGAACGAGATGATCACAATCGACGCCCTTGAGCTCTCCGAACCCGGTAAGGCGCACGAGATGGTCGCCAAGGGTGACATCACGTACGGTGGGAAGATGGTCATCAACCCCTCTGGTGGTCTCATCTCCAAGGGCCACCCGCTCGGTGCCACCGGTCTCGCGCAGTGCACAGAGCTGGTGTGGCACCTGCGTGGCTGGGCCAACAACCGCCTGGTCGACGGGACCGACGCTGCATTGCAACACAACCTGGGTCTGGGTGGTGCCGTTGTTGTGACAGTCTACAAGCGTGCAGACGGAAAGGTCGCCAAGCCTGTGTCTTCGGCCGAAGTCGCGAAGATCACTGGTCTCGGATACAACCCGGCTGTCGAGGCCAAGGGTTTCACCGCTGAACAGGCCAAGAAGGCTCTCAGCAAGTCGGCGTTTGACTCATGGGCGCTGGCAGATGCGCAGGAGAGGGTTCTTGCACGTTTTTAGTTTCTTTTATTGATGTATATACCTCACGACTGTACAATCTAGCGATCAGAATGTAGACTTCCAATTGGAGATGCTGTCTTCACCTCGGTCCCGGCGGAACATATTCCCGGTGCACAGCTGACTAAGCCTCAACAACCACCGCAAATCTCTTCAATCTGGCTCCCATTTCCCTTTCCTTCCTCTTCATACATATCCAGGTCTCCAACATACCCTTGTTGATGGACACTCTCCATTCTATCGGCAAATTATAGCACGGGACCGAGAGCAAACGCCTGCTCGCCTTAATCCCGACGCCTGGCGCCGACTCGAGGCCGTTGGGTTCGCTTTGAGCATACACCATCAACACCGGCAACTCCTCAGCTTATTGAAAGTGATCGTCGTGATTTACATACAACCAGGGTTCGTCAGGAATGGCAGCCATTGACACCGACGCCTGGAAATTATCAAGGGCGAGACGAGAGGGATGAATGTGTCCCTTCTCCCTGCCGCCATTCACAATGCGTCTCACCAACTCACTAACATGACAAGCATTACTAACAGATCTACAACTTTAACCATCATGAACAGGCATTTTCGAAGTCTCGTCCGTCATCCCATGATATTCGAGGTCAAAATCGTGCCGAGACCGAGCTGAAGCTGAACCCTACAATACAAGATGGGGTTCTCTTCGAGTTTCTCCCTCGTGTTGCGGCCGCTGTCTCTTTCATACATGGCGCGGTCCGTGTCAATCAGAAGGAGGTACATTTGGCGTTCATTCATTCCGCAGGAATGTATCGCTGTCCTGTCTATGTAGATCGGTAATTACGCAATCAAGTCTGGAATGTTCCTCGTTTACCTCTTGTCCATCGGATAGCTTGAGCTTTGTCCTCGTATATCATCCCTTACTTGGGCATCATGCCACCTGCTGCCGTATCCACCATAATAAGCCTCCTCTTGAACATAGGCATGTGTGGCTGCCCTCCTTGACTGCGGATAAGATTCCCAGACGAGGCACTCAAAAGCCACAGCGCGCCCTCCAGGAGGTGTGAGGCGCGACACAGACCACCACCGACGTGTCAAGAATGTCCATCCATACCACGCGAGACTTGCTCGCTGACACCCAACAACCCGCTATAAAGCACAAGCACAAGTCTCTCTTCCCCCTTCGTCCCGGCCCTCCTCCTCCCACCTCTTTGCTTGTAGCCCCTCTCTCTTCCATACATCAGTCCGATCTGATCGACCCAGATTACCGATACGATAGCTAAGCAGCTCCGCAACTAAATCAAAATGAAACTCTCCCTAGCCCTCGCCCTAAACCTCGCTCTCCTCACCAGCGCCGCCCCGGCTCTCCGCTCAAAGCGCGCAGAGCCAGACACAGATGGCCAGGAGGTCTCACCCGAGGACACGGACGACTTCACTTCGAAGATCGCGTATGGCTCATTGAAGGTACGTCACTGCCTCCAAGGATATCATATTATATGAAATGAAACGAAATGGGAAATAAGGGCGAGGTAGCTAATCAAGAGGTTTGGTTTGGTTCGGTCGTTTAGAGCGCCGCGCAGATGATGGATATATACGACGACGACAAGGAAAATGACAAAAACACGCCGGATTACGGGAATAACATGCCCATTTCCATGACGCCTAACGAGATGACTTCCTTCCCCAATGCTGACGGGTCGGGTCCCGAGGAGCCCACCCCCATCGTCGAAGAAGAAGATGAAGAAGAGGAAATCTCATCGCCAACGCCCTCTTCGTCCAAGGCTCTAGCTGCCACTCCGTCTGCGACGCCCTCGTCGAACGCTGACGTCAACGTCAGCGTCCCCGGCGCACCGGGTAAGGATAACAAGGACGACGATGAGGATAAGGATGAGGATGAGGACAAGGAAGAGAAAGGCGATGGAGAGTTGAAGGAGGAGAAGAAGAAGCCTGCGAGTGCGGATCCTTCGCCCTCTGCGTCACCTTCTCCGACCCCCAAGCCGAAGCCTGACAACCCGCTCGCGAACTTGCCTGTTATCGGGGGGCTTGCGGGGGGTCTTTTGGGAGGGCTGTGATGGAGTTTATGCTTCTGTTGGATAGGGAGTTTGCTCCTTTGTGATTCTTCTCTCTCTGTTCTTTCTTTTCTCTTCTGCGTTCAAGTTGTAGTTGAGGGGGTATGTACTCGGCTGGGTTGGGATTGGATGACAGGTAGTTTCACGATCTTTCAAGATTTATGAATACAAACTCGTTGGCTTCTTGTTTTCAAGTACGAGCCAACACTGGCGGACCTTGTCTAGCCTTGGCTGAATAAACTTGAAGAACCTCCCATCGACAATGTTCGATCTCGGGAATTTGCTCACCAATTAACCTTTTTATCCTTAGCCCTAACTCCTCACTTCTTACTCTGACATAGTTACAGCTTTCAGCTCTGGCAGTAGTAAAACTCCATCAACCATCGACCACGTATACTCCATCCTCTAATTCATGGAAATTATTAATCGATCTGCTCTGCTCTGCTCCGTTCATTGCCTCGTCAAAGCGCCTTCCCGCACCGCACCACTTCTGTAACCCGACTCCGACCTCACCCAGACACTCACCACACGCCCCAAATACGGCGGCTTCACTTCCGCGAAGTGGTAGCAAGCTTGTCTAACTCGATATACACACCATTATTGAATAATGAATAGCAGTCTACTGTTCACTACTTGAACTTCATTGGACATTACGATCCCCCGTAGCATTGATGTTGCGATCGAGGCGCTGTGCATGTGCCTACCTACCTACGCACTGTACACTTTGATATCAAATTCTGTCGAGTCTCAAGATTCTTGTCGTCCCTATCTAGTATCTACAGTTCTTGTGTCCCCTGCTGATCTGCTGACTTATCTTTCCCCCAACACAGGCCCCTCACGAGGCGACGACGAGGCTTTAGATAGTACTTTTTTAGGGAATCTAGACACAGCCTTGAAGTCATGGAAACACTAGACAAAGAGGAAACACCATGGAATTTTTTTATTATTCCAGGTCATATCAGCTTATTTATTTTCTCTTTGATTCCTTCATCCGGCCTTGAACTCTTTGTATCCTTGAGCTTCAAAAGGCTTCGTCATGCTGTCAGCTAGATTTTCAGTCACATCGACGTGGTGGAATTGGATATTTTCGATCTGCATGTCCACGGCGGGATCCTCGCGGAGTTCGGCCAACATGTCGACGAGAATGCCAAGGACCTGGCCTCTCTAGCCGACGAACATGAAGGGAAGGCATGGGACGATGTCGCGATAATCATCCATGCCGAATAAGAGAAGTGATGGTCTGAGCCGGGCCGCAGCTTCGTGTGTTGATGTACGTCAATGCGAGTTATGCCTTCGAGGTCCGTTCTCGAATATAGTCATGGGCAATATCGATGTGTTTGGTCTGTTAGTAAAATTGCGTATTCTGGGATAGCTTCAGATCAGCCTCATTGTCTAGATAGATCTCCATTGGGCACTCCTTCCGACAAGATCACCAGGATCGCTCCAGATAACGGAGATGTCGATACGAAAAGTAACGTCTTTGTTTGTAGAATGCGTAGCAGCATAGTCACCCGTTTCTTATCTCGACACGCTGGCTCCGGTTAAGATACGCCAGCTAGGCCGTGTTGTATACGGCAACAGTGATATAGAGTTCGATCCCATCTTGAGAAATGAGGACTCGCATTCCATCCAATCAGCAAAGAATTCTATAAAAGTTTGTCTGGGAACATACCGCTGCGGCCCTGGATACTGCCGTATCCAGGCTACGAGGGGCATTTATATTTCCAGCACTGTGGGCGTATGACCCTACCATTCACGTAGGATGTGAAGATCTGACAAGGGGATCAAATCGCCGAGGGTGGGCGAAGTGAGATCTGGATAACCATTGTCTTGCTTGTAAGGTGTCACAGAAGGAGGACCAGGAAGCAGCGCTCAGTTTCTGGCAGAACCCCCCTGTCTTTGTAAATGTTTTGCTGCAGATACGGAACATGGCTTGATTTCCGAGTCGGAAAGACTGATCATAGTCTCGGCCTCGCAGCTGTTATTTTATTGATATGGATACCTAGTCCTGCAGCTTGCCCCATCCCAGCTTGGAGCGCAGCTTGTTGTAGGGTATCCTTTGCAGCTGACTCCAAACGACAGTAAGCCGGAAGAACTCGAGAATGAGGTCCATGTGCCAGAGTCGTCGAATCCATACTGTGGCTAATTGCGGTGGCCATACCTGCGCCTCGAGCCGCGCCGGAGGTATCCCGTTTGGAGAATTTGATAGTGTCTTTGTACCACTTTTGGCTTTCATGGCCCAACCATTGTAGTCTGCATTGAAAAGTACCTCAATTGCGGATATCGTTGGCTGCATTCGAAATCTGGGTCACAGCAGCTGGTTTTGTCATTCACTATATCGCTGAAAATCTCTCTGACACGTCTATAGCTTCCGTTCTCGCACGTGTAGGTCCGGTAATGTCAGCTATTCGCGTAAATGTCGGATGCTGGTGATAGTGGCCTGCTGGTCGCCGAAGGATCTGCTGCTGAAGAGATTCGCCTCGTGGAACCGGTGGAGGTGTAAGGCCAGACAGCTTCCGGATCAGGCCACACGAAACAAGATGTTCAAAGTCCGGGTGGTGCTGAGCGAGGACGGGGGATGATGAATCTGCATTGGTCTAATGTCTGTGAAACTGCGCCCTATACGCGGGTCTGGCGATCAACGTATTTCTGGAGAATCCGCAGCCGGTTTCCGAAGGCTCGGAAGGCTCCGCTCTCAATGCAGGCAGAGTACACTACTGAGTTGCGCAGGTCGTTGATGATGTCTCTCGCTGCATCGCGGTAAATATAGCAGTTGCTAGACTCACGAGGAGAACCGTTTAAAGAAAGATCCACAACAACACCCCTGCGGTTTCTCAGTGAGTCGCAGGTAGGTGCGCCGGACGGGTTACTGCGATAGCCGCAGTACGGGCGGCCCCTCCCGGCTGTGCTGGTAGGTAGCCTCAAATGCATCAACTTCTCAACGTGGGAGTACAAGGCGCCCCACGATGGGCGGCCCAGCAGTGGTCAGACGCGCGAGGCGGCACGAGAATTAACATGTGGCTGCTCGGTTTAGACACACCTGACAGCAGCTTCTTCGACCGTTCCACGTCCATAATGCCTACCACCATCCTCGGCAGTATAGAATTCGGCCACATGCCCGTGGACCTGAGTATGTCACGCGGTATTGGGCCAGATGCTCTGAGGTATTATAATGCGAAGAGCGGTGCACCCCCGATGATGCATTTGTTTGGATGTTGCGCTGGATTCCGTTCTCATTGTTGATAAACGCCGCTGTAATATTGGTACAAGCTCAAATACTCTCAAGGATATGGAGAACATGTGGATGGACCTGGATCAGTGGCGTGATAGCTGAACTGGCCACAGATAAATCGGCCTCCTAGTACCACTGATAACGTTGCGCAACCAATCTGAATGTGGGTTGCCAGTGAAAGCGCGTTCTGGAAGGAGAATGAGTTAGCTTTGTACACGCCGAGGGACTACGCTATCCAATGGGAAGTAAAAGGCATACTGTTAGATCCAGCATGATAATGCTAGCTGAATAGAACACATGATGTGATATCGCCCATGTGCCCAATATGAGAAAATCCCACATTCCACCTCAGCTCCGAGCCAACCTGGACATGCTGCACGGTGAATTTTTGAGAGTTCGCAATCTTGTCATTGGCGATTTAGCTAGCTACACCATGCGTTGGGGTGCAGCAGGATCTGTCGTACTCATGCCTGATACAGAGGAATCCAATTGTGAAAAATGTTTGCCGAATGCAAAGGCACGCACGGGTATGAGGCTCGCGTTCAGCTTACCCCCTGATATCTCTTTGAGCTCTCAGTGCAGAGGTGGCCGTGGAGCTCGCGGCTCAGGATAGCGCAGGTCTAAACCACGTTACAGCGGTTCTCTCCAGTAACAAGAACGCACGGTTTCGGGGACGGGGCTCGCATACAGGGCCGCGCCAGTCCATTTTGTGAGCATGACAAAGTCGGTCAAAGTAACGCTTGAACACGAAAATATCCCTCTCCCCCGGGTCCATACATTGTGTATGGATAACTAGGGAGGGTTTGGGAAGTAGAAGAACGCTTCCCTCCACTTCCCATGAAATCTTATTGACACCAGAACCGTAGCATGACCGGAGGTCTTCCACCATCACGAAAACATTGCCATCCTGATAGTGAGTGTTATCCCTGGGATGCTACTCCTCAGCAGCAAGCGAACAGCTTCCGCGGGCCCCGAGCAACGAACCGCCACCAGTCTGACATTTCGAGTACACCAGCGGACGCTGACTTGGCGAAACTGAAAATAGTCGTGGAGTCCGTTATCGACGAAAACGATCCGCTGCTTTTATCTTTTGCTCCGGTCGAGGAGCAGTGTTGTCCACGACTGAATGTAATGGTTTGTATGGGTCATTATAATAGAAAATCAAAGTGAGGAAAGCTGAGGGCCTGGCATCGACAAGATAATTGAGGGGCGCCTTTATTGGACAAGCAGCCTGCGCCGTCGAAGCCGATACCCAGCTTCATCAGAGAAATCAAAGCATTCCCGGAGATGTCGTCCATATCGCTTAGTTGGCTGGGCCCGCAGACAAATTTGGGCCGAAGACGGGGGTAGTCCGCATCTTGGTCAGCGGGAGGAGCATGGCTGGACCAGGATTCATAACGTTGCCTTGAGGCGAGTCCGATTCGGGAAGAGCCCGCGCATAATCTTCATTCAGGTGAGCAGTGATACTCGCCACAGGGATTTGGAGATCACTTACCTTTGTACTGCTTGACTTTGCGTGGCATCCCGGATGGAAGGATATGATGAGAACGAAACAGAAGTCCCCGTGAACGACACAGCCCAGTTTCATGATACTCCGCTTGTGAGCCTCATCTCGACCCCACCCCCAGAAATTTCCCGCAGTTGCAATATTGAGATCCGGTCAAGGCGTCATTATGCCGACGAAAGGTGCGAGCGCCGTTGGCATCCTGCCAATTGTACGCAGCGTTGATTGTATTCTGTTATATATAATCCGGCATGGCGAGAAAATGGTGGACAAATACGAGGTATAATGCTCAACTGTCGAAATTGGTCAGAACACACTTCAAAACGGTAAAAGTTGATGAAGGGAAAATTTCTGGAACATCCACTTACACTCTTGCAATGACCTAGTGCCAACGATGGTGTTGAATAAACACTTTCGTGTAGCTGAATGCGGTTTCTACGTGAAGCCCGATGCTCAAGTGGACAGGGCCGGATACGCCCCGTCAGTTCTGCTTGTAGATATCTCGCCTTTTGCTGACATTCAAACGAGGGAGATTCAATACCAATCAAGGGCGAAAGGGCAGAGGCAGAGACTGCCAGGATTGTACATATATCCCAGCATTATCTTGAAGCCCCCCAGTACCCCGTTGAAGAAAATATATATATGATAAGAGCGCATCACAAGGTACTGGCCCTGGGGATACAGTTGGTCCAGCTTGACTTGCATCGTCGTGGCAAGATGATCGGCAACTGTGTTTGTCGGAGCAACGATCGTCAACATGAATGACCAGGTCAACGTCCTCAGTCCTTCGAAACGGGTCTGAACTGAACAAACAGGTTGCATGGGCTCCCATGATTGCGTAATCGATACCGAGTGAATCGACTATCTGCGCCACGGCCGGAACAACAGTCCTTAGTTCGTCGGGGCTGAGCGGGGCCATCGTGCCGATCCGGAAAACTGACAAGCCTTAATGGGCGGGACGGCGACCTGGTTCTGGGAACCTGCGGCCAGGGAGTGCTGGTGATCAGGGGCAGCAGGGCAGGACTGTCCAGAAGGTCTTCCCGGTACTGGCCAGAGTAGGACATGAGTGACGGGACCCAGCGCAAGAAATTGTTATATCAGAGGACTGAAAGTCGAATTTTCGACGAAACTATGCAAATGGTGCGAGGGTATAGGCGTGTGCTATATATTCTGGTGGAGAAGAAGGGGTGATTAGCAGAGTCACCCAGCAAGGCGGAGGTTCCCTCACCTTTAGTGGTTATATCCAAACCATCACCAACCAGGAATTCAAATGACGGGTGCTTTTGCAGTAGCCGTATATGTTCAAGCAAAGAGGAAGAATATGGGAAGGGGATGGAGAATATATATATAAATATACAAGAGAGAGGAAGGGGAAGAGAGAAAGAGAGAGAGAGAAAGCTCACGGTTGGGAATGACGGGAAGCGAATCGAAGATGGGAACACAGAGAACAGGACGGGTGATTTATAGACAGAACTTGAGAGACGTGACCTGAAAGACGACCTGAGAGGGGACCGGGGAGTGAAATCCTTAATCGATGTGCAGTGACTGTGTTTGCATGAGCACACTGACTGGGTGGTACAAGAGCTTGCGTGGGGCAAAGAAAGTCTAGTATTCAATGCCGCAGGGATAAGTACAGACTGCCCGTGACCGATGATTAATACCGTTTCACAAGGAGAGACATTGGGCTAGATCTGGACTTGACCCATTTTTGAAACCTGCAGTCAGAGAAAAATATCATGATTCACACCACCTTGTTAGCGCCAGCCAGGTCTGCTATTCAAGAGCGTCTCAAATTTCTATCCTTCCCTCGCAGTTTCGAGCAGCCATATCTGCAGCCCCCGAATAATACCTAACCGAAAAGCACCTAGCGTGAACTTGAGCCGTGCCACTCTGTCTGAGCAGCGCGTTTGCTCCGAGTGGAGTGCTGACGCAGTCATGCAAAGAGTTTCACTGCACTCGAGAGACGGATATTTGCGGCGCTATTGGCGGGAAACTCCCCAAGTGGTTCATCAATAATATCGAGTCGAGGGGCCTGCCCCTTCTTCTGGGTATCATGAGCTTTTGCTGTTCTGATTCGCTCGCTGCTGCTCCTCATATAGAGCAGTGTAGTAACCCGCATAATACCAGGCCATCATGAGGTTCTTCAACCCCTCATCTTGACCTAAACAATGGTCAGCAGGTCCTCGCAAACGGTGCGCAGAGCTCGGCCTACCCTTCGGGAACACGGGATGCGGCATAGGCGGTGCTTGCGGAGCAGCCCAAGCCGTACTTTCTTCTTTCGTAGACTGGTCATATTGCGGAGGAGAACCGTTTGCGGTCTGCATGGAGCTACATGTCACTCATGAAGTCATCCAGCGTAAACGGGGCACATACCTGCGGAACATGGGTCTCAGCTGTCGCGGCCGTGGGCTCAGCATCAACCATGTCATCATCCTTCTCGACTTGAGCCCAGGACCCAGCGGCCCCAGCTTCGGCCTCGGCCTCGGCCGCAGCCTCAGCTTCTCTCAAAACATCTTCGACATTTTCGCCTTTGGCATGGATGCTGTGGTACAGCTAAAGCGCTCAGTTAGCTAGAAAAGGTCACGTGCCAGGAGTAAGAAGCTACCTTGTATTCCTCGACAGCTTCATCCCAACTCTGGACAAGCGCGGAGTCATCCCAGATTTCTTCCTGCGTCAGGGCCCGTGTAGCACCCTTGTTCTTCCCCATGACATCTGCGGTTACCGATCTGTTGGTTGGACGTTGGAGTTGTTGATTTGGCTGCGGCTGGTGAGCAAGGAAGAGAAGGAAGGCGGAGTGAGGCTCACCGCTTGGCGCTCTCTGCAGTCCGAAAAATAATTTTCAGCAAAAAAGTTCCTGCGGGTTCAGGCGAGATTCTCATCCAAGCGATCTCGCAGCAGGACAATGGCGCCGGATAAGAAGGATAAAAAGCGCAAAGGTATGCTCTAATGATTTTTTACTTTATTTAATTTGTGGTACTGACATTCATTAGCGGCACCCGCCACCGTCGACTCGCCCGCGAAGAAAACAAAAAGCGTCGAAGCCAAAGCCGCTGAGCCCGCAAAGGAAACGCCGAAGTCCATCTTGAAGAAGAGCAAGTCGAATGCTGCACCTGAAGGAATCAAGGCTTCCCCGAAAACCAAGGCCAATGGAGACGCACCCCGACCGATCAGACCTCGCAAGCGCGCTGCCGATTTCCTGAGCGATGACGACGAGAGCGAGGCGGAGGTTGAAGTTCCTGATAAGAAGGTTACCGCTGAGAAGGATACCAAGAGAAAGCCTAGCACAAAGAAATCTAAGAAAGAGGATGGCACAGCTGCTCCGGTAACGGAAAAGTCGGCAAAGTCGAGCAAGAAGGCGAAGGTGCTGGAGATCGTTCCTAGCGATTCTGAAGACGAAGGAGTGCCGTTGAATGCTGAGGAGAGCGAGGAGGAGGAAGACTATCAGACTGCCGCCCTTATCCGGGGCTTTGAGAGCAGCGGCGATGAGGACGAGTCCGCAGACGAGGCCGTCGATCCCGATGCTCCGGTTCCCAAGATCCCAGACTCGAAGAAGGCCAAGCGCAAGATTCTCAAGCTGCAGAAACAGCACAAAGCTGAAGCAACTGAGGAGCCAGGAACTGTCTACGTTGGGTGAGTTACTAACGGCCTTTTTTTGGGAGTCACGGCTAACGCGTGTAGTCGTATTCCCCACGGTTTCTACGAACACCAAATGCGCTCTTACTTTTCGCAATTCGGCGAGATTACACGGCTGCGCCTCTCCCGGAACCGTCTTACCGGGCGCTCCAAGCATTACGCATTCATTGAATTCGCCTCCGAGTCCGTTGCCAAGATCGTCGCGGCAACCATGGACAACTACCTCATGTACGGCCACATTCTGAAGTGTAAATACGTCTCGTCACAACAGCTACACCCCGAACTGTGGAAGGGCGCCAACCGGCGCTTCAAGCGGACCCCGTGGAATCGCATCGAGCAGAAGCGCCTGAACAAGGGTAAGAGTCGCGAGAAGTGGGCGAAGAACATCGAGCAGGAACAGAAGAGACGACTTGCCAAGGCGGAGAAGCTCAAGGAACTCGGGTATGAATTTGAGATGCCGGAGCTGAAGAGCGTTGATGACGTTCCTGTGCAGAAGGCAGTTGAGGGCGAGGAGGCGGAGACCATTGAGGGCGAACAGGCAAAGGCTATCGAAGCTCCAGCGCCGGTTGAGGCTCCGGCTGAGCCTGAGACTGGGGACGTTGATGATGCCCCTAAGAAGTCGAAGAAGGAGAAAAAGGATAAGAAAGAAAAGAAGGTCAAAAAGGATCAGAAGGTTGAGGCCGTCGCCGAGCCCTCAGAAGTGAAGGAAGCCGCCGTATCTGCGACAAAATCTAAAAAGAAGTCAAAGGCTAGGGCTACGGCGTGATAGTGATTGTACTCGTATAAAGTTTTAGGGTTAATTCAGTCGGAGTCTACGGTCCAACATCCACATTCTATCCAGATCCTACTAAATGAAGGATACTGCGTCATCGCCAATCCGCGGGTATACCTGTATATATTTCTCTTCCTCTTGAGTCAGTTACGCCTTCTCTGCGTATCCAACCGCGCACCCCCCCCAACCCAACTGCATCCTCGGCAGTCCCCGCAGTATATAAGTCAAACGTCAACATTCAAATCCCAACAAACTTATATACCAAAAGTCTTATTCTATCCTAAATAATCTACCACAAGGAATAGAACCACTAATTCTAGAAAGAACCGTGTCCTTCCTCCTTGTTCACCCCACAACCCGCCCCTAACAGGTGGCGCCAATCCCTCAAGCACATCGGCTTCGAGGTCGCGTTCGGCATGCACGGCGGCCACCTCGACAAGCACTTTGTCGTTGCTCGGCTGGAGTGTCGGGACGTCCTCGGCGCGGACATCTCCGCATGCGTGGAATTGTGCAGCGCGCATACCAATTTAGACGACAACCGCGAAGGCTACTATTAAGAGAGATGAGAAAGGATAAAGAATCTAAGTTGCTAACTGTGGTCTATCGAGGGGTATTTATACCTGAAAGGAGGGCTGCGATAGACTTGACGGCGCTGGCGGATCTTGAATTGATCCTCACTTCTCCGCTCACCTCATTCGTTGCATGGAGACTGCTGTCTCGCTGTCGAGCCTCGGCGGTCGGCTGGGGCAGCACAGTTCTTACTACTTCTCAATTCATTTGACGGAGTTGAAGCGGGAAGGGATCAAGATGGTGGAGAGAGGATAAGAGTGGTGGATAAATACAACATGGTGATGATTCCATCTTCCATATTGGGCCCTCAGAAGACGACCCCTCCTAGGATAGAATCTAGCAGGACTGAATATAAGTTAACTCACGTCGTATGTGCATGATTTTCGGGCTATCTTAAGCATTTACTACGCAACAGAGCGCGTAAAGCTCGACAGAAAAGCGATAGCACTGCCGACGTCATCCAGCGTTGTCGCATGAGCCAGCAGACCGTCAGGCCTCAATATCACCACCGCCCCACTCGCAGGCGAGATACTATACGCGGCATGTGCCGATTGATCCTGGTCGAAGTAGATGTATCCAAGCCTTGGGATTTGGAAAAGCTTGTCGCCCTGGGTGACATTTTGCCCGATTATGGTCAAGAATCGGATCATACCTTTCGGAAGGGTCATAGCGAATTTGGAAAGATCCTCAGTCGCTACGGACAACTTCACAAGAGTTTCAGTGGGTTCGCCGGCAAAAACGATGATGGACCATTGACCGCAGTTTTTGGTTAACGTGAACAATCGGGCCGGAAGGCGCGAGCCGGGAGCGTAGACGAGGGCGTCCGGGGCTCGCCAACCAGCGGAGATCATGCCCGTGCGCGGAGGCTTGTTGATAATATTCTCCTCATAGTGGACCCCGAGGCCGATGCTGAATTGAATAGTTTCGTCAAAGAGTTTCGTGAAGAGCTCGTTCGCGTTTGCGTATCGGCTCTTGTATGCGTCTGGGATACTTCCGGATATAGTGGCCGAGAAGGCTTTGTCGAGTTCGATCAGGTACAGTGCAGCCGCACGCCGCTCAGTGTCATATGTTTGAAGAACGTCTTTCGTGTACCAGCCTTTGATCAGGCCGCTCATTTTCCAGGAAAGATTGACTGCATCGTGAATCCCGGTGTTCATCCCTTGCGCCGCTCCTGAAGAGTGCGTGTGGCACGCATCGCCCGCAAGAAGGATTCTGTCGTCTCTGATGAAAGTATCCGCCACCCGCTGGGTGATACTGGAATATATCGTCAGCATGAATGCATCAATCAGAGAGGATCACTGACCTGTACAGCGTCCACCACTCCACGCTCTCAAATTCCAGGGTAAATGGTTCCATCGACTTGATAGCTTCTCGCTTTGCATCCTCTTCCGTAAATTGGTCACCGTATTTGGTCAGCATCCCACTAGTCATGGCGAACCCAATGCGCTTCACACCGTGATCCAACTGGACCCAGAGTACGGTGCCGTGACTCTTCGATTCGATCGCCGCGAATCCTATATCCGCATCGGGCATATTTGTCTTGAAGTAGCCATCAATCCGTACCCATCTGTAGTCGGTGCGTTCGCCCTCAAAGGCGATCCCCGCGAGTCGCCGAACCAAGCTATGTCCGCCATCTGCGCCAACGATGTATTTGCTGGGCTCACCATTAGTTCATATTTTAAAAGTCAGAATCCTGAAAAAAAGCTGACCTCTTGACAGTCGCAAGCTCTTCCGTTCCGAGGTTTCGGATATGCGAAGTTACCTTGTAATCATCCTCACCCTCATGGTCGACTGAGAACGACTCTAGTTTCCATCCAATGTAAGGCTCGGCTCCGAGCCGCTTATACGCATTTCGGATTACCTCTTCCGCATACTTCTGGCGGATATTTAGTAAGTAGTCCAGGTGGGTACCGTACATCCGTTCAAAAAGAACATGCCATCCACGGGAAGTCACGCGCTCGCCGTCCTTGTATGTTACACTGCTACGACCGATGAATCCGATCTGATTCATCACGTCCAACAGGTCTAGTTGGTCAAGCATTTCAAGGGTCCTGGGATACATTGTGGTTGCTCGGCCGTACATGGCCTGCTGGCCTTTGTCAAATTGTTCTTTGAAGAAGCGATTAGCCTGCATAATATTTGAGGAATAAAGAACGAAAAGAAGCCGCAAATTGTTGTACACACCAACCATGAGAGACTCCACCCCTTGTCTTGCTAGACTGTATGCAACGAGGAGACCGATAGGCCCGCCTCCGGAAATAAAGACATCGGTCTTGAGAAGCTGAGGCATTGTAACAGGTTACTTAACCGAGTCAGACTTGATATAGGAAACTGTGTTGGGACGAAGAACGCGCAATCCCGTCACCTTGACCAGCCTTTTGTACTTGCTTCACGGCGCACAATTTCGCCTTTTTGGTCAGCATGGCTATGGCGTGGAGGCCGGCCGACTCTTATGCCCAAGTCGACTGATTGGCTCAACACAAGGGGTTCATCTTGCTCTTCGAAACTTCACAGTTCCAAAAAAAGCATATCGTATCGTCAGGCTGTGTATCGGATACGATAACCAACTGCCTGAAGGCGATTCCTTGTAGGTTATATACCGTATCGGAATGTAACGGTATGTGGGTCTAGCCCACACTCATCCTTCTGACACCCAGTAAAACAGGGCGAGTCATCGCAAATTGCCCGGGGGCGTCCACGTACTTGTCTCTTGGATAATATCGGGGCAACATCTGTTGCACATTCAACTTGTGGATAACGGACGAGCGGCGGTGTCGCATTCCCGCGTCGTCAAGCCAAAGCTCGTCAAGCCATGCTACGACTCAGTATCAAAACAGGACCAGTCAAGGGAGATGCTGTCGAGATTAAGGTTGCTCAAAAAACTCTCGTAGTATGGGGCCGCCTCTGCCTCATTTACGAGGGCTGCTGTCGATATGCTACCTGCCTCGCGTCCACTAGTGGTTTGATCCGCTTGGTTTGGCCCTGAGTTCGTCAGGCCTCGGACACAGAGAGAGAGAGGTGCAGTCTTACCAGACTGTAACTTCAAACACTTAGATCGAGTGGCATCCAAGCTATTAGCACATTGTTCAGCCACCTTGCTATATATTTTCAAATGGTCGAGGGCGGACCGGCATTCTTCCCAAGCGAGGTCCAAAGCTTCGCGTGTTACAATCTTGACAACGCTACTATGGAACTCAGTGAGGATTAGGAGCAATCCTGCGGTGAATGTATCTACAATCAATTGTTAGCTTGCCACTTCTGCTGGCCGTAGGAAGATTCAACGTACAGAAAACGCTGTAGAACCAGACACTTGCTAAATCAGTGCTACAAGTCTGGTGAACCAAAGATATCAGGTCGATGGCAGACCGGGCACATAACACCGAACAGTTCAGCGTGAAATTAGCGTAGATGCCAGTTCCTGTTTGGAAATTATCGGGAAGCTGTTCATTTCTGTTCACCTCTGTGCCTTGCCCTTGATCCAGTGACTGAGAGAGGACAGGTCGATACGCTAGGACCCTAAGACATAAGAACCTTGACGAAGCTTAACAGGTCTTCCGCAATTTTCATGGAAGGGTTTTGTTCCTTACCTTGCCTTTAGCAGGCATTTTTCCCTTAGCCATGGGTCTAGGCACCCGGCGGGGCTCATTGCCTCCCAATTCAATGGTCCCGGAAGACTGAGACGGAAATCGTCAAGTTTCGAGTCAATCTGTGTGATTTGTTGGATTTGCTGTACTTTAGCGACCTTCACCTGGCCTCTTGAGTTTGGCGTACGCTCTCCCGAAACATCGTCGTATAGCGTATTCTTGATTTCTCGTAACAGCTCATGCAACTTCAGTGTGGCAACAAACCATTCAACACGGGAGAATGTACCCGGCGGTTGCTCACAAATCGGCGTCGCGTTTGATAAATAGCGGTCGTCCACGGCGTCGGGAAATGGTACTGAAAGCCGGTTGGACGTCATTGTCGGACGACCAAGCATCGAGCTAACCGCTCTGCGTCCCAGTTAACATAGCATTCAAAAAGGATGTACGCCCAAGCTTACAAGTCTACCATTCGACAGCCATGCCAAACTCGCCTCCGAATCTGTTTCTGGGCAAAAGATCGGTGCTTATCGCCCACCGTTGAATGCAAGCCAACCACCTGTGCCAACCGACACGCGGTCCCAATCGCATGCCAGCAGCGGTTGGGGGTTCGTGAGCTCTGGAGATAGTGAGCCATAAACAGAAGAACTTGGACGAGCGCAAGATCACCGCGCTCCAGATAATCCACATCAAGAGCTCGTTTGCAACGGTAGAAAAAGGCTTCGGATGTAGCCTCTCGTTCGGTTCGAACAATATCCGAAAATTGGCATCCCATGGCGAAGACAATGTTCAGTCCGTAGTAGAAGGTCGTAGAAGAAACCGCGAAGTCTCCCAGTCCTAAGCCCGCGCTCGCGGAGGTGTCCAGTCCACCATTACCAGATTCCCAGATCCACCGATAGAGAGTGAGAAAAGCCTCTTTGTGTATGAATGGGTACAGAGTGTGAACTCTGGAAAAATAACAATCCACCAAATGATCTGCCAATGAGCGCGGAGGGAGTAAATGCAACGGAAGTCTAATATGCTGCGGAACACTTTCAGTGGCCGCTCTTTGAGACACGCCATGCCTGGAGTTATTATAAGGCGACTGAGGTGGTGCTGGAGGGGTCGTGCCTAACTTGACGGATTCCTGTAACTGCTTGATGAATGCGACAGCCGAAGAGCTGCCAAAGAATTCTTTTACTGATTCATCGGCATCTCCAACATCACTGAATGGACGAGTTGCAAGGCCCATTGCTGTGACTTCTGCTGGTTCAAACCGATCATCAACTGGGGTCTGTTCTTGAAGCGCGTGGTCGGGCAAAAGATTTACTTCGCTCGCCTCATTGCCAGATTCCAGGCTTGAACGCCTACAAACTCCTGAGTCATAATTCTCGTAGCTGATTTTGCTTCACTTACGCCAGATTTTGCCCTCTACTCTCGTCGGAGTAGGTACACTTTTCTCGACGACGGCGACAAGTACCACAATCTGGCCGGATTCCATCGCAGCGGATCTTGTGCACCCGGCAGGGGTTACAAGCAACATTTACCCTTCCTCGTTTGATCCCACGATTGACTTGGAGTGGGATATCAAGAGGCATCTTAAATCTGTATGTTCGTGCCGTCCACTGAGGTGGAACTGTTTTTGGTGATTACAATTGTGTAAGTAGGGTCATGTGAATAGGAAGCCTCGAGATTCACTTGTACTGTTCAGGTCCATATTTTCCAGGTATTCTGAGGACACCCCGATGACGTTCGTACCGTATGGCGAGCGTGGGAAGAGACGCGGACCTCAGAAATAGAAACGGAAAAGCCACACCATATCCATGATTGATCCATGGGAAGGTATCCATGGATCCATTGTACCATACCCAGATAAGTTTAGCCTCATCACATGACCACAAGCTTCAAAAAAATCAATGATTTCCCACGCTCAAACTGTCCTCTTTCCCTCTTCAACTCCTCGCTCAAAGAATCGCATTCAAAGCTCACACACGGAGAATTTTACATTCTCTCTCTTTCCTCTCGGGAAGAGCCCGCTTTGGGAGAAAGTCCCCGGACACCCTGTCGTCCCCTCTTTTCGAAGAAGACACAGGCAATGCGGAAACGCGCCGCCATAAAAGCAATTTGATAGCGGCTGATTGCCCTATTCCCTCCCGGTACCGAGACTCTGTACCCGACGCCCTCCTGGGTGGATATAATGGTGGTATAGCTTGGTTGCCGGAGAGGGGTTTTATCGGGTTGCCTTTCGTCGTGTTTGGATAGTCATGCGATTGCTCGGTTCAGCTTTTTGAACCGGGTAACTCAATGGGGCTCATTCTTGAGGCGAGGAGTTCATTTCCATACTTTTTTCCGGGTCTGTAGCTTATGGAAAGCGGCGAATGGTGCCTTGGTTTGATTTGGCCTTGGTGTCCTCGCAGATGCTCTGTCGAAGGGGCCGGACTCCGAATCTTCCCTCCTCTCTTGATACCGCATGTCTTAAGGCTGCCGGTGGTTCGCGTGATGATATACCAATCATAGAGTCAAGCACCGAGACTCCTACTACTGTATGGAGTTATTGACGATAAACGATTGTTTCTTATCTGACGAACATCTATCATTGCATATCATGTCATTATTGTTCAAATCTTCATCTATCCTATAATGCCAATGCACGTCAACTCTTCGTAGGAATAGCCCGTCGCATTACTCATTGGGCCTTCTTGGCCGTCGCAGGGATAGCTTGCGCTCTCCCTCTCACCTGCAAAACCGCCCCCGTGATGATTTCCGCTATCACTGTGACCGCCGTCGCACACACGCTGTTCCAAACCTGGACGCTCACCGAGCCATGTGGCGCACGGGGAAACGACAAGACCCATTCCACATAGTAGGGGAACCACCCTCCCGGAAGTCTAAAAACAGGTGTCTTCGAATATCGGAATTGAATGAAGATCTTGAGGCCAGTCGTGCTGAGCCACCGGGCGGTTTTGATGAACCAGTCGAAGGACGATTTCTGCGAAGATAATTCCTTGTCTGGGAGTTGTTATTAGCATCACCCCCACCGGACAGATTGAATACGTGATCGTAAACCAGACAGACACCTTTAGAATAGATACGTACTCAGAGCCTCGTAATCACTCATCGCTTTATCATGTCGCCGTCGCAGCTTCGCCCATTTCGCGAACTCATCCTGGGAGCTAGTGTTGTTCATATCCCGCTTCAGCTGGACGACCTCGCGCTTGAGTTTTCTTTGTTCCTGGGCGGTTTGGTATAGCGACGTCGGGAGTTTAAGGTAGAGAGTCCATAGCTGGCTCTGTTAGGGATGCGGGTGTGCTTGGATGGCAAGAAACGTACCAGGTTGTCGATCGTGGTCGCACCAATTGTGTTGACCAAAAATATAGCAATATGGAGAAATAATATTGTCCAGATAAGGGGAATCATGGTTGCAAGGCGTCACTCGGATCGAGAATTGAGATTGGTCTCTGTGTGTTGTTTGTGGGGGTGTAGCGAAAGCGAGACGAAGCTCACACTCTCGCCGCCCCGCGCTGTTTACCGCAGCCCAGATGTGGCACAGGTGGGAAGAAGCGGGCAGGTGCAAGTGCTATCAAGAAATAAAGACAGCTTCAAGCAACGCTGGAGACTGGCGTGGAGTTTGAAACGAGGCAAATGACGTTGTCAAACGACCACCACAGCCGCCAACTTTCTTCGGCGGGCGGCGTTTCTGATCTCCGAGCTGATCCAGCGGGGAGCTTCACACAACTATCAGCTCTACCAGAAGCCATGCTTCAGGACCTCCATGACATCCCAATGTTCAGCGCAGATTGACGCCTTTCGAGACCTATCGCGAATATTTGGTAGTAGAGATGGTCGCGTCCTTGAATTCGAGATCCTCCCACCAGCTTTTGGTTCGCTCCTTGAAGACGGCTGCTCCATCGGCGTCACGAAGAAATACCTAGTTCAAGCATTTGTGGCTGCCCGACGGGCCTTCTTTGATGGGTTGAAATCGTCCAGATATAATGGGAGCCATTCCTCACCGGAAATATGTGGGCAGAAACACCCGGACAAAGAGCTCGACCAAACGCTCGCGATTGCATCCGAGATCATGCTCCTATTCGACTGCGAACACCTAACAGCATGTAACTGGAGGAAGAGACGTTTGACGGCACTGGGCGACTTGGTCCAGGAGGAGTTTTTTCATGCGCTTGACACCGAGCTCTCCCTAACGACATCATACCTGTGCTCTCCTCTACATCGACACACCAAGTCGCCCACGCTCTGGCAACATCGTCAATGGGTCCGAGAGCATCTCGTCCGACTACGTAAACCCAGTGCGCAAGCCGCCCAGGAACTTCTGAAGGCCGAACTATCTGCTGTTCTACTTGCAGGAGAACGACACCCCAAAAACTACTACGCCTTTACCTACATGCGACAAATCCACCGCATAGTATCGGAGGCGAGCGAGGGCGAGATCGAGGGAAATAGCACCCGATTAGCGCAATCTATCATCACACCCACGTTGGACTGGTGCCTCGCTCATCCGACTGATATATCCGGGCTGATGTTCCTACTCTATTTGCTAGACGCCGTCGGGGATGCAGCTCTTCGACTAGAAACTGTCGGCAGGGTGACTCGCTTTGCGCTAGATATCGGCTGGGAGGGCGAAAGTATCTGGAGTTTCGTGGATCTCGCTGTTCGCAAATTCAACCTGGCTGGATTCGTTGGAGATCCGCAGACATATCCGTGGGATATCTTCCTCAATCCTGTCTTGTCAGATAAGTTCCAGCATGGCGATAGTAAATGCCGTGCGCCGTGGAAAGCATGGCTCGACCGAGCGCAAATCCACTGGACACTCACACAACCGAGCACGAATAATCCACCAGCATAACAAACTACCTCAAACCTGACCCGAACCCCCAAACTCTCATTCCCAGTGGACGTAACCGCCATATAATACCTAGTCTAGTATGAACACCGCTAGCAAAACCAAACGCTTCAGATCTTCATTTAAACGCCTCGCTAAGAAATCAAGCGTAGCTATCGTCAAGAGCACATGCGCACATGCCGTGGTTCGGGAACTCTAGAATCACCATTTGAATTCCCTGCTCCTGCCCAGCGGGGCCCACGGGAACGTCCCGCAAGCCAGCCCATAAATATCGAATCCAGGATCCTAGCAATCCATTCCAGAGGAAACCACTCAGTAGCCAAGAAAAGATGTGTAATACGTCCTAATCACAGTGTACTCGAGAGACCGGACGCCAGGGCTGGGAGCTCGGAGATCGGATAGCAAATGATCGTTTGGATAGAGATATATCTTCATCTTGTCGACAGGAGCAGGTTCAAACGTGGCGGTCATTTCTTCTTCCCTCCAGCGGCTTCAGCCGCCTTTTTCGCATCAGCTATTCAAAGACAAAGAGTCAGCCAGTCAGCCACATCACCATCGGAGTCGACGTATGCAAAAGATGGAGCAAATAAAGCGGACAAACAGGTAAAGTATCGGGGAGAGAATGAACAAAATGCAAAGCTGGGACCCCCTCCAGGAACTCACCTTTCGCCTGCTTCTCGCGCATCTTCTGAGCGTCATCTTCCTTCTTCCGCTGGAACGCACTTCCAGATAGCGTGTTCGCTCCCTTCTATACCGGTTATTAGAGACTGGACGGATTCCAGTCTGCCTGCGCGGCTGCGCGTGAGTATGGCTGGGAGGGGCGCGAATCACACACCTGTTTCGACTGTTCCTTGAGGTTCTTTGCGCGGTCGCGCTCTCGCTGGTTTCCGCGGGTCATTTTGATGTAGGTTTATCGCGTGCTTGATAGAGTATAGATGATGGGATTGCTGAGGGTTGCGAGTCACTGCAATGCTGGGTTGAGGGAATTTTGGTGGGCGTCGAAGAGTTCCTCGCTGGCATCGAAATTCCGCAGATGTTGATTGGTTGCTGTTATTAGTGGTCAAGTAAAAGCGAGAATCGCTAATCCTAGCGTCCCCTCGCACAGGACAGAATAGTGGTATGCGGGTGAGGTTAGTAGTTTAGTATGCTGGAATTTTAATGTGCTCTAGATTTGCCCCGCCTCACTTCCTTCAAGGCCAACCTGGTGCCAGACCTACATCAACACTCCCTAGGTCCCCCATGTAAACCCTCCGGCATTCTTTATCAAGGGTGTCAAATTTTGTCGCTGATTCCAATCACGCTTGTTATCTCTTGAACCAGAACTTACGTCCCTGAGCCAACTGCACAATAAACATGCTCACCCGGTTCCAGAATCAAGGGCAATCCAGCCGCTGCACCGATCAACCATGGAGACAGGATTATATTCATGTTACCTAGGTTCATACCATGACTAAAGCCAGCGAACTCCGCAAATCTAGGCTTACGACCACGATGGATATCTAATAGCACGCGAATTAATCCGTGACAAGAACGCCATTTTCCTTGAAATGGCATGTGAACTATAGGACAGGCATGAGTTCTTCATAAAGCTCAGCTGTTGGTTGACTGTAAAAGGGTTCCTTTAGAAAGCCACCAAGTGATGCTTCAGAAAATCACATACCAGAATAGGAAGAGATGATAAAGTCGGATACGAGAGGCCAGACAAGAGGAAAGCTCCTCATGTGCTGTGCTCGTCATTGAAGCGCCTTCAGCAGCTGAGGATCAATCATGGATGGAGAAGTTAAGCGCCCAAGCTGGAAAGCTCAGCTTGAGCTAAAATAAGCCAACAAATTAAATCGTCAAGTAAAAATGTGCCGCAGACAAGAACAAGAAGGAAGAAAATAAGACAAAACGAGAGCCAATCGTTTGGCGCTGGCAGCCAACGAGTTTCAATATCACCAGCGATCTTGATCTCCCATCCACTCCACCTTCTTCTCCGACGTCGAACCTGCAACAGATCCTTCTCTGTGGAGCTATTTGATACCTGAACGAGAAAAATGCAACATCTCAGCGCTACGAGGCTCCTTCACTCACAACAAAGGCAGCGAATGCCCTTGAACATCCTGCTACAGCCCAGTAGCGCGCTCGAAAAGCAAGAAACACAAGCAGCCCCATCCAGCGGCAAAATGAATGGACTCCCTTTCTCAATGGACTTTTTGAATGCGTTTCAGGTCTCTTTTAGGCCATTATGTCTATTGTTTCTATCTCCGTCTTCGCTTCCCCAGGCTTGATTCGCGACGGGCTGCTCGCGTCTCAGGTTGAAATAATAGCGTCCATCTGGCCATGAATCACCCATTGTCCCTTCCCTTCTTTCTTTAAGCCTCTTCAACTTGGCTTCGTGGCTCTTTCTCTTATTAACTAAACTCTCCCTTCAGTTCGGTCAACACCAAGTTCAGCTGCTGGTCGGCGTCTTGAGCCTCACCTTCCTTCTATTTCCTTTCTCCTCCTCGGTTGACTTGCGGCATCCCAAAGAACAACCACTAAGCGCTATAGAGCTCGCATTCTACTACTAGCTGCATTCTCATTCCTCAGTTTATCAAAATCGCGATCATGATGGCCTCGTTGAAAGAGTCCTTGGCTGGACCAGGATACGTAATTCTCAACGCCATCCGTGTCCTGAATATCATTGTCTTCCTCGATATGGTCGCCGCCCATGTGGTCATGCTAGTCAAGATTAACCTCTTGACGAGCTTCTTTTTCTTCGAAGCAGTCTCACATGCCGTAGCAATTGGAGTCTCTCGTGAGTGCTGATCTTCCTCCAACCCATCCCCCATCAACAGACACTAACAATGACCAGTGTTCCTCTTAGTCTCAGAGCTCCCTTTCTTCCACAACTTCTTCGACCGCCATTGGCCATCTCTCGGCGAGGATTCTGGATTCCTCACGCTCGCCTTCGCAATGTTGATACTTGGGGTGGGTGCGCTGGGCGACCTTAATACACCCGCCACAAGCCAGGAAGAGCTCGGACTCACGTTCTGGAGAATTATCATCTCAGCTGGAATCCTAGGTCTGGTTGTAAGTGTGATTAACCTTGCTGCGGTAAGTCCCACCTTTCCCCTACGGATTTGACAAGAGCTAGTACTTACTCCTCACTCAGAACTTCGCCTTCGCAGACCGCGACATCGGGGTCAGTGCACGTCACGTCCGAGTATATGGGGCCGTCGCACCCCAAAAGGTCGCCTCCCGAACATGCAGCCAGCGCTCGTTACACCTTAACTACAAGCGAGAAGAAACGCTTCCCTCTTACAGCACTTCCAGCCCCATCCGCCGTGCATCATCAGCCGCAAGCATGCCCCGTCTCCCGCTGAAAATCTCTCCACCACTTAATCCCATGCGCATGAACAGTAATGCTGCATCGTCCAGGTACTCTCGAGATACCTCGGGCGTCACTATTCCGGATATTGCCCATCACCCGGCTCTGCAATCGGGGCACATCTAAGCTAGCCCATCCACAAAATCCACCGAGTCTTCTACGACGGCAAGGGCTCGTTGTGTACAGTTGATGCTGAGCGGCATCAGAATTGGCGTTGGTTATAAGTGATATTAGCGACTGCAGGGTGTTTGTTTTCCTACGCCCTTCTCCCTTCTCATTTTTGTTTCGTTTTTTATTTTATTGCGTTCAGATATCCCTCTCTACGACGTCTCTTTATTTTGATGCATACTCGTGTAGCAAAAGTGAATGGTAATGGATATTGATGTTAGCAGTTTTACAGAGTCATATCAGTGGCGCAGGCACAATGCATTCTCGCTCTGTTAGGGATCTGGTCCCAAGAAAACGTTGAGGCAGACAACTCACCGAGACCCAGAAGTTGACCCAGCCACCAGTACGCCCAAGTAAGGCTTGGTAAACGTCATGGTTGCCAGAGGGCCGAGAGAGGCTCTGAGAAGTGAGTATCGAGTGAGGGACGCCAGGATTTGGTGCGGGGGAGACCATATATAGACCCTATCATATCGAAGTAACATCTCAGACAGTTCGACCCCAGATATCAATAGCCTACCCTACTAGGGGCCGAACGGCTCTGGGTTCCGCGGTAGGCCCCCATGAGCGAGCCATCGCTGCTTCGAGGGAGTCACGCCATATGTCTCAGTTTTTTTCCGTTGAACTTCAGCGAGTTGTCAGGGTTAGGTACACAATTATTGAATGCCAAACAAGACATATATATTCCTGGGAATGCGAGCACGTAAAGATCATCCTGCTGCAGTACCTAACCGAATCCCCGAGATCGAGGAGCCGAAACGCCAATCACGGAGAAATAGCCGTGAAGCTATTTGGATTTGCTCAAGTCCCGGCGTCTCTACGCGTGCTCTCGGATGGCCGGTGCCTTTTCCCTGGAATCCGAAAGTGGATCTGAGAATTCAATGCAGGGAGTATGAGGGCTTTCTCTCACTCCAGCTCCAGCTGCCTAGGGCGAGGTACCACATCACTTACTCATATCGGGAGAAGCGTATCATGTGGTTTCCATTAGTGGGCTAAGTTTTAGATAGGTCCCTTTACGCAGCCATTCTGCCGACCCACGATCGAGCAAAACATTAACAACGGAAGTTAGGCCGACAAGGATATAATCTCAAATTTATTTTACTTCCGAATAGCTGCATCCAGATTGCCCCTCAATCATCTAAAATTTGCACCTTGATTGCTTTCGCAGCAGGATTGCTTACATCGGCGAATGCTTTGAGTCCCTCCTCCAGTTGATATCGATGAGATACCAACGGCTTCAAATCAATGAGTCCAGCATTGACTAGACTGATGGCTTTGGGATAGATGTCGTGATACCGGTACTGGAATTTCAGGTCGATCTCTTTCGCTGACATGTGCATGAACGGAATGTTCTGAAAGTCCTTGCCAACACCAATGACGAACACCAGACCTCCGAACTGGGTTGCCTATACGCACGAGACACGTTATATCAACCTCTTCACTATCTCGTTGGTTTGGCTTACGTATATCCCCGCATGCACACTACTCTCCACCCCGGTACACTCGAGCACTACCTTCGCCTCCTGCCCGAGCTCTTTGACGATGCGTTCACCCAGCGCTTGCGAAGATTCCTGCTTCTGTACAAGCACAGTCTGTACGCGGGGCACAAGCTCCTTGGCCTTTGCGAGACGGTTCTCGTCTAGATCGGTGATAACAATGGGCGCTGCGCCGGCCGCGTTGGCCGCTAGCAACGTAACAAGGCCAATAGGCCCAGCGCCACAAATAACCAGGGGGTCTGCCAGGCGTAATCCCGAGCGGTCGATACCGGCTAGCGCAACCGTAAGAGGCTCGAGGAGTGCTCCTTCTTCGAAGGTTACGTGATCGGGGAGGCGATGGAGCCATGCCTCCGGATGGGCGTGGTACCTACGGAGCGTACCGTGGTGGGGAGGCGTCGAAAAGAACACCACATCGGGACAAGCATTATACCTACCCGTGCGACAGAAATCACATGTGGGCTTTGAGCAGGGAACACCGCACTCTAGAGCAACCCGATCGCCTGTTGGTTGGTTGGTCAGCGAAAGAACCTCAAGGTTTTGGAACTGAGCTTGTCCTTGCCTGGCTTGAAGCGGGTTACAGCCTCGCCAACTTGCAGGACGATCCCAGCACTTTCATGGCCCAATCCATTATCGCCCGTCACAATCATCGGGCCTATACGGCCATGCTTCCAGAAATGAACGTCCGACCCGCAGATACCGGTTGCCCGGACATGGACCAGGCACTCATCAGCACGAAGTTTGGGGATTTCACATTCCACCACTCGGAGGTCGTGCGAGGGGTTTGTATGAATGGCAAGGTTCTGAGGCTTTTTCTGAATGACATCCATGATAAGCAGGTGCTGTGATGTGCGCCCAAGTAATATCGTTGCGTGGTGGATGGGTGGTTGCGAGATTAATGTATATATAGTATATAGTTTGCCCACTGTGGTTCGAGGAGCGAACTTAACTAAGCAGCAACCCTTCTGCGGACCAAGCCCGAGATATCTCACCGACTAGCTGCAGATGGAGTCGAATAGCAGCTTTTTCCTGGATCGCTACGGAAACGTGGGGGCTTCTATTTCCAGATTTGTCACAACGTGGTGCTGCCTTTTGAGGGAGCGGCTGCAGGCCGTGGGGTAAGGGCTCGGGTGCGTGCACAGAGTGCAGCCCTAACCCCCTTGGCAAACACAGCCGCTCTACAAGGTTGAAGAGGTCTCTGGAGGTGATTTGTTTATGGTCTTAGTATTCCCTACGAAATCTTAGTTCTCCGCGCTGGGAGGTCAAATTGCGAAGAAGGGAGTTGCGGCTGCTGACGGGGATGATTTAGGAGGACCCGTGAAGGTGAGGAGGGCTTCGAGGCCAGAAGCTCCAAGGACAACCCAGTGCTGAAGGAGAGTTATGATGAAGGACGCATCCAGAGCTAACCCAAAAGCCAGACTGGCCGAGAATCAGTGACAATGCGTCGCCAGAATCCGTGTTTCGTCCATCCTGCTCTGCTCCTGGATTGATCCATTGATTGTATACTTCCTATTTTAGTGCCGATGAGTTTTAAGGAACAGGCGATCGTCACGTGGCGTGCCGGCCAAGGGACCATCCGCAGAGTCCCCGACAGCACTCAGTGCGTGCACATTGAGCGCTCAGTCAGTAGCCCCAAGCACGGGAAATGTCAGGTGCTCCCTGCTCGAAAGCAGCGGCACCGATGAGGAAGTTTGAGACGCGTTGCACAGATCTGCAGGAGAAGTTCTGGGCCCTCTCGGTGCTAACTCCAGCTTGGTGTGCCACGTCTGGCATTCGGAGTATCGCCGCAGTCAATCCCAAGCCAGTGGAAACACTTCCTCAAAAGAGACGCAGAGCGTGGAACCGAAGAATCAGCACGCAAATTGAGGGTTCACCACGTGTTCTCCATCATCCCAAAACATGCTCTCACATGACGCCGTCTACGCTGGCTGGACTCGGAGATAGCCCCGATTGAGGTCCGGAGGGTGAGCGTGCACCCTGTGAGCTCGAGAATATACTGGTGTATGCCCAGCCAAGGCTACATCATACGCCGAACTTGATGCCTTCCCATTTTGATCATGTGCCATTGATGTTAAATGCCGAATTCAGCATCGAGAAACAACATAATTCCGGACACCGACCCGTGATACTACCATGTCGCTACGGGGGAAGATTGCCATCGTCACCGGAGGGGCAAGAGGGATTGGAGCTGGAATTGTTCGTAGTCTGAACAAGGAGAGCGCAAAGGTAAGGCGAGGTTTGACTAAACGCAGTAATTTTGTTGCTGACTGTGCGCTGTATCTACGCAGGTGGCTTTCAACTATGTTTCACCCTCATCAAAAGCTGCGGCAGACAGCCTTGTCGAAGAACTTCGGCGAGCCAACAAGGAAGCTGTCTCAATTCAAGCAGATGTAACCGACTTGTCAGCACCTAATACCATCATTCAAGAAACGTTGGCCGCTTTCAAGACGGATCATACCGACATCCTCGTTAATAACGCCGGAGCCGGCGACAACAGACCCTAGAAGAAGTAGCGCCGGAAATTTACACCAAACTCATGGACATGAATGTCCGAGCAGTGGTCTTCATGACTCACGCGGTGTTACCTTTCATCCGTCGTGGAGGACGCATCGTCAATCTTTCATCCATCTCAGCCCGGGGCGGCTACCCCACCCAATCCGTATACGCCGCAAGTAAAGCAGCCGTCGAAGGTCTGACGCGAGTTTGGGCAACTGAGTTAGGGCATAAATATGGCGTCACTGTTAACGCTGTCAACCCAGGCCCCGCCGACACGGACATGTATCAGGCTGCGGGTCCCGTACACTTGGCTCGGATGGAGGAAGAGAACAAAAAGTCCCTGCAGGACAACGATGTGGCACTGTTGAGGATATCGGGGATATCGTCACGTTCCTTTCGGAAGAACGATCCCGATGGGTTACGGGGGATGTCGTTTGCGCGAATGGCGGCATACTTTATACCTAGGTATTCCACTCCAACAGCTCTCGTGCGTTGTATCCGAGCCGAATTCCCTCGCTCCTGAAAGGCGACATATGGCCGCCTCTGTTATACCCCTGATATTGGGGGGACCCTGCATCAAGGCTTGGTGCCACAATAGTTTAAAACCCGTCGATCGGTCGCGGCTACCGACTCGGACGGGAGGGAAAATCGGGAACGAGAGTAATCAGATACCATTTGTTGGCGAAGGCATAACCTGAGTCTGCAATACAAAAGCTTTTCGACTTCTCGGGATTCGCCCGGTAAACACCCCGGGTGAGGGCGACCAGCTCGGCGATAGATCCGCAAACAGCTTCACCGGGCACTCTGCCGGCTCAATTCTCCCAATATCCAAAACCTGTTCGTTGCAAGTCGTTGATGCCCTGCCACCTTCGATGTTTCTCGGAATCTCAAACTCCCTTCCCTAGGGATCGATGCCCAAGTGCAAAGCTCTTTCGCAACAGCCCAGGTATACAGCTTGGAAAGCGACATACAACGATTCGACGGTCAGTTCAACCCAGCAGCACACTGCGGACGGAACCCTAGTCTGACAGCGCGTTCTGTCGTCGGTATCCTACATTCGATGCAGCTTTGAATGTTGTCGGCATTATCGCCATATCTTGTCCTCATCCCTTTTCTGCGTTGGAACCTTCCCACTCTCTCCTTCGCTTCAAGCTTCGCCTGCGCAGCTGTGTAAGGTGAAATTTCTCTCACAGACCGGATATGGGCAAAGCGAAATCGAGCAGTTTTCAAAAGAATGCCTCCTTCGAGTCCGTTCCCAAGGGCTCCAAACAGCGACGAACGCGCAGCCGAATCGCCTGCGACTCGTGCCACTCTCAGCATGCCCGGTGTGATCGAGTTTTCCCCTGCTCACGCTGCCTTCGCAGGAATAACAAGTGCGTCTTTAGTCGGCGACTCCGCAAGCGTGGACGTATTCCAAAACAACACGGACAGTCGGGCAATGACACCTGTGAGAGGATGGGCAGCACTTACGATACATTTACTCCTCCGTCTGAAGCACAGGTTACGCTCTCTCCAGAAGCGACGACCGTGGAGGCACCGGGGTTCCCTCAGCCAGGCCCGAACCCGGCGAACAGTGTGACCCTATCGTCTAGTCCAAGTATCGACGACCCACCACCCCTCGATGGTATGTTATGGCCAATTCAAGGGCTTGGAACAAAGATGGATGCGATGGAGTGGTCGTTCGATCAGTACATGTCTCCGGGCTGCGTTGATATTCTCGCGGAAGCCGACTTGAACGAGGACATACTGTCTTTGGAGCCGGTCCATATCGCAGACCCTCCTCGGGTGCATGGCAGCCCCAAGGTTGCCGGTTCAGAGGTCGCCGCTCCTACGCCCGGACAGATCATATCGAATCTGAGGTACCCTGTGCTTCAGCCTTTGATCCCGTTCATCGAATCCGACGTCTCTAAGGAATTGGCTTGTGGTCTTCTCGAGCTCTACTTTACCAGTGCCTTTCCTGGGCATATGCACCCTGTATGTCATCATATCCACTGCTACGTTCTGAGAAAATCCTCCTTCCTCAACAAAAGCAGCCCTCGTCCAAGCAGTCTGGGACTCCTGGCCAGCATGTTATGGGTGGCCGCCTTGGATGATAGCGCTCTCTCCCTGCCTATTTCGCCTCATTACAGGAAGAAGGTCTGCAATTTTCTCGGCTCACTCACCATGGAGCTGCTGAAACCACTAGCACAGACGCCTCCGGATACACCACTACGGAAGAGTTACTCAAGGACTTCCTCCTTTACTCTTGACCCAGCGCCATCTCCCGAGTTTGCACCTTACCCGTCATTCATGAGTAACGACCCAGACGTAGGATGTCAGGCAGGCGCTTTGGATGACGTGTTAACTTACATACACATTGCTTCAATAATCTCAGCGAGCGAGCAAAAGGCGCTCGGTATGAGATGGTCGGTTCCCAGAATCATGCCCATAACTTCCAATTGCTAATACAGTCTTTCAGGTGGTATGCAGCGTTCACATTGGCTCGAGAATTGAAATTAAACCGAGAGATTGAGATAACTCTAAGCACGGGTAGTCATAAAGACTGTACCACACCCAGGGACTCTTCTCTCGATTATTCAGTCCCAAATCGGTGTGTTCTAAATTGCATGTGTCTTCAACGCCCTGAGTCACCCGTCCAAATCACAGAAGAGAAACGCGAAGAGCGCCGGAGAGTTTGGTGGTTACTATATATCATGGACCGTCATCTAGCATTGTGCTCTAATCGACCGCTAGTGCTTCTTGATTCCGAGAGTACGGGCCTTCTACTTCCCCTCGACGAAGAAGCATGGCAAGCCGGAGAGATACACAGCAGTTGCTCAAATTCCAGCGGACCCCAGTGTCTACTATCGGGCTACAAAAATATGCGCCGCACGTTCCCAGACCTCACATGCCATGATCACTCGTTGTTTGGATTCTTTCTCCCTCTGATGACCCTCGTGGGTCAAGCAGTCGACCTAAATCGGGTCAAAAACCACCCTGTTCTCGGCGCCGGGGCCTTAGGGAAGGAAGCATTGGATTCCCATAGGCGTGAAGTGCTCCGTCGACTTGACGAATATGAAGCTAGTCTTCGTGGGTTTACTAAAAAGGGCATTGATCCTGGATCCCCGTCCTCCCCAGAGACTGGCCAACCTACGACGTGCGCCTCCCCCGCCCAGACGTACTGGATATCGCAGACAATTGCCTCCTATGCCTCATACTACGTGCATGTCTCGCACATTCTCTTGGATGGGAAGTGGGACCCCGTCTCGCTAATGGAGGATAGAGATTTCTGGACGTCCCCGCCAGACTTTTCCTCAACTATACCACATGCTCTAAATACAGCCAATTCAGTGGAACAGATCATGAAGTTCGATCCCGATATCAGTTTCATGCCAGACCTCTTTAGAATTCAGCTCCTACAAAGGAGCTTGCACTTCCTCTTGATTGTTGAACGGTTACAATCTGACGCAGGAGAATCTGTTTTAAACGCGTGTGATATCATAATTCGGGCTACGGGGGTCTGTATCGTGACTCTCAATAGCGAGTATCGGAGGACCCTTCCGCGGGTCATGCGGAGCGCTGTGGCACAGGCACGAGGGCGCCCAATCAACCAGTGCGAGATTCAATGGCGGCGAAGAGCTATATTAGCCCTGTATGGGTGGACGGGAACACTGGCACTGTAATTCAGCTCTCTTCCTCAACTTCTTACCGTCTCCATTTTTCACCACAAAGAGCCTCGTGAATAAGCTGGCTAGAAAAGATGGTGTACAGTAAGACCGCCTGTTCACAAAGAGACAGATATCCGATCACCACCACCACCAAACGGACGGCGGAGAAGGCAGCTCCAAGGGCAAGCGGGGTTCATTGGGTATACTTCGGACGACCGCCGAGAACACGATCCACTCCCGGAGAAATCGCCGTGATTGGAGGATCTGACCTCCCCACGGCTATGGACTGCTGCTGTCAAGGATGACGGTCCCCCAATTTTTTGAAGAACGATTGCACCAAACTGACAGTGAGATGCGTAGGATAGCTGGCAGCTGCATGTTGGGCCTGGAGAGCAATTCCACAGCCATCAATTTTCGAACAGCGCGGTATATTGCTGGGCGAATGGGGTGACGGGTATTGTGGAGCAAGAATAATGGCCCCAAGGAACGAACGTTCTCCTAGATCTTTGCAGTCCTGATTGTTTCCACAATCTCTCATCTGCAATATATGTCTTGATATGGAGTCGACGATCCGGTCGCGGCATATCCTTCGCAAGTCCTTCGCCTGCGATGAGTGCAAGCGGCGCAAGATTCGCTGCTCTGGCGACGAGAACTGCCTGAACTGCAGACGGGATGCGAAGTCATGCCGATATTCGTCACCATCGTATCAGCTGTCGAAGCTGCAAAGGTAGCCCTTACTCGAGCATTAACCCGTTCATCAGAAACGGATGGAGGGCTTACACCCTACAGGCGCCTTCAGGACTGTGAGCGCCTGATAAGCGACATGGAAAACGCATGGGCTGCCTATCTACCATCGGTCGACCTCCAGGAGGCTCTGCGCAGTGTCCGGCTGCAAGGTGACTTGATCGAGAAGAAGAACACACTCCACCACGATATCACGCACTCGACCGAACAGCCACCCACCAGCGTCGCCGAGCATAGCAACGCAGAAGACTATGAGTTTGATGAGTCGCAGGACTTTGACAACTCTACCGACGGCATGGGATTTCTAACAATAGACCCTCATAAAGCTGGATATACAGGGCCACAGTCGGGGGTTGCCGCATTAAAATTCCTACAGTCACTTCCTCTTTACATCCCCCTCAGCAGCTTCATCCCAGCTTCGTCCCTGGACGATGATGATATTTCCGATTTTGCGCCGCCCAGGAAGCAAGCGGAAATAGCTCGCTACCTTGATGATTATTTTTTATTATATCATCCTGCGTATCCCATCTTGCACGAAGGGACATTTCGCGCACGAGTTTCGGGTAAGCTCTCCCAGCGTCGTCGGAAATTTCCCATTCTCAAGACATTCAGGCGCGCTAGCCAAGCCTCACGATGGCTCGTGGCCGTTACTATATAACATTGTCCTCGCGATTGGCGCGTTTGTTGGAGATTCGAAAGGGACGAAAACCGACATCTTGTACTTCAAAGAGGCGCGGAAACACCTCTCAATGGATGTACTCGAGAAAGGGTCCCTTAGCTACGTCCAGGCGATTGTCTTAATGGCCAATTATCTGCAGAAAAGAAATAAGCCCAATGCTGCATTCATTCTCGTTGGCATTGGCTTTAGCATGGCTCTCGCGATTGGCCTACATCGGGAGTTTGGAATGCCTAGAACATCCCCCTTCACCATGGAGGTTCGACGGCGGGTGTGGTGGACACTGTTCATTTTTGTCTCTGGGGTGCAGCTGATTCTAGGACGCCCGGCCGTTTCACTTGTTGGAGTCAATGTTCGACTTCCGGCAAACGTGGACGATCACGACCTCGCGGTCGATATGGAAGAGCTCCCTGAGGGCCAGACAGGGCCGACCATTACCTCATGTCTCATTGCGCAGGTCAAGCTGGCGAAGATCGCCAATGCTATCCAAGTCGAGCTCCTTACCCATCACCTGCCTACCTCCGACAAAGCTCAGGATTTAGAGCAGCGCATTTCGTCATGGACCAACGACCTCCCATCGCATTTCAACTTAGACGTTTGTCTCGAACCCCGATTCGATATTCCAAGACGAGTCGTCCTCTGGAGGTCCTATCACCTCCGTATCGTCATCAATCGGCCTTTTCTCTTCCAGAACATTACCTCCAAATCTGAACTCGACACGTCGGCCGGGCCTATTGCCTCTTGTCTTGCAGCAGCAGAAACATGCGTAACGTCAATATGCGGATTCCTCGAGTCGACGGACAACAGACAACGAGGGCTTACATGGTATGCGACCTGCTGGCTCCTAACAGCAAGCTTCGTCCAAGCGACATGCTACGTCTATGAGCCGACGCATACTCTAGCCGAGAGCTGGAGGTGCCATATCCAACGCGCGGTCAATTGCTTGGGAAACCTCGGGTCCTCCCATGACATGGCGCTACGAGCGAGGGCTGTACTGCAAAAGATCCTCGGTAAGTAGCGACCCAGCCTTAGGCAGCAACCTATTTCAGCAGCTTTTGCTAATGCGCGCATCCATCGAAAAGAGCACGGGCACGAAAGAACCTCACTTGGTAGTTTCGATCCGTTCTCATTGACGCAGATGGCTGGCCCGCTTCGTACGCCTTGGACACCGTCTGGCTGGACCGCGAATCCAACCTTGTATAATCCCTTCTCTCAGGGCTTCGGGGGAGGCTTTCGATATACGCAAGGATCACTCGGGGCAGAGTTCCTGGATGCTGCTGGTGGACTGATGATCCAGAATTTATTCGGTACTTCGGATGAACTACCGCAGGGTAGCTCGTGGACGCCGGGCTGAGTGTATATTTTCCCAAGTTCTTTATGCCATAGTGCTGAGATTGGTCGCAAATGCCTTTGCTTGTAGATATGCGTAGGGATTTTGCTCAGCAATGTATATGTAAAGAAAAAGAGCAACCCTCACAAATATGAACATAATCAAAATATTTAATTAATAACATTCCACTTCCAAACCCCAGTCATCATATAATTCAAAGTCAATATACATCCAGCATGAGAGCCCTGTTTGTCCACGGATTGGCTGAGCAGATACGGTACTCCATGACGAAATTCTTTGTTGATAGAAGCTCGACAAAGAGGTCGATATGAGACCCTGAGCTTTTTTCCACCAGTATCCAAATTCCCAGGGCTACAGGAGGCCATCTCTCTTCTATTTTGTCGACCTATTGCCTGTCGCCCCAGCTCGAATCCAGTCCCGAATACCGACCCGCTCAGCGACTCTTGGCGCCATCAAACAGCCAGGGACATCTGCACCAGTTCAGGCCAACTCACCTTCTCAAAGCACTCTCTCGCTGGGAGGATCGAGCAGCAGGAAGATCCGCTAACATGGCTGATTTAAACATTCCTTGGGCGACGTACGGGACCCCATTTTCTACTTCTCCCTGAGTCTCAAATATGGTTTTCAGGAACAGCTTGAACTAACCGCCTGCACCAAACACAGCGTCAAGTCCCTCGCGCTCATCCTCGCCCCGGTTGTTCTCCCGCGGATTATAAACTTCGTCCGCTATGTTCGAGTCGCGATCATGCAACGGCCGGCACCGCGGCCTTTACCGGCTGGTGCCTCGAGGGCGCTCAATGTGCTCTTCTGCTCGATCCTCGTCTTCCTCATACTCAGCGTCCCGTCGAATCCGTGCTTCCCGAGTCCGAGTATTTTCTCATTAACGCGATCGCGGATTAATACCTCACTGGATACGCTATTTACGAGACTGGCCCGACACCGGGTCCCGTATGGTGTTCTGACGGAAGCGGATGAACTGCTTAGGACGAAGCTTGCGTCGAAGGAAGCGCGGAAAATCTATCTACGATACGGCGAGAAGGCATTGACGCAGTGCCAGTTCTGCAAGCTGGATAATGTCAATACCTACGCGCTATACTACTATCCCGTGAATTCGCTGCTCCCGCATTTAGCCCACATGGCGATTGTGGGAATTGCGACCTCCGCGAGCCTCGCGGGGAGGGAAGCAGCGAGATGGCGGACCCGGTTTACAATTGCGGGATTACTACTCGCAGCTGTGGACCTCTACGTCGTGTTTATGTATGACCCGATCAAGTCGGGGTCTCAAGCCGTCCGGGACGGCATTGATGTGCCGCCCGCGTTGTTTTCGAGGATGGCCATGCTCCGGCCGCTGGCGCTTGCCGTTTTTGACGTCGTCCTGGCGTTCTTCATTTATGTTTCTTCTACGAACCGGTGGTTCTTTACACCGCCGTCGCAGGCGGACGAGGTGGATCGGGTTGTCTCGGCGTCGCTGGCGTCGCTAACGGGGGCGAGCTCGAAGCTACATGCTGCGAGTGTGACGAGGAATGCGGTGGTGCGGGATAAGGTGTTGAAGGATCGGGATGATGCGTACTGGCGGACGGTGGTTGCGATGGATGGGGAGGGGGGATCGAGGGCGCCAGCGGATGTGTGGGAGGAAGAAGAGGTTGTGCGGGCGATGTCGAGGGCGATGGCGGGACAGGGAGGGGTTGATCTGGCGAAGCTGGGAGTCAGTGCGGCGGAGTATGTGGACGGGGTGACCGCGGGGTTAGAGAACGGTCGGGCGCAGAAGGGTTCATAAATTAGATCTCGTGCGCATAATTAGTTTTTGATGAGCAGCAGCCTGGTGAACAGACGAGATATCGTCCTTGAATTCGAGGGGTCAGACGACCGAAGATCGCTGGTTAGCTCGAGGGCGATGGAAGATGGACAGCCTCTAGCGAGGGCCTGTGAGGCAGAAGGCCGATGTCATTGGAGATGCTCCCGCAAGAAATGGCAAGGATGTGATGGGCGGTGTGCTGCTCCCGTGCTGGTACTTGCGCGACACTTGTTGGGGCCAGCTCAACCGCGTGTGGGCTCAAGTCTCCGGGCGGTACCAGCACAACCCGCAGCTAACCTCCAAGCTGTCCCTCATCTCAACTTAGCTTAATTTGTTTTGCTTGTCCTCGGATTCGTCTGTGTTGAGTTCCCCTCTTCTTCATCGCGGTGCCTCTGTACCTCTGGGAAGCCTCCTCAGCTCCCTCTTTCTGAACTTCCAGCTCCAGCGCCTTGATTCTCCTACGACAAAGGTGAAACAGAAGGACCTTCGGCTGACGACGCTTCTCCTCAACCACCAGTGGTCCCCGTCCCGCAGAAGAAACTGCAGACAGACACCATCACCACCACCGTCTCAACTCTAGAGCCAGTCGACCCCAAAGATTCCTACAGTGGTCGGGAACCACGTTTACGCTCGTTTTATCACTCTGACCAGACGACACGAGTTCGTCTTCTGGATGCTCTGATTCTCCGATTCTGTCGTTGATCCCGCTCCGCTGTCCGTATCCCTTTGCGGAGGCCGACGCTCTTGTCCTCAGCGCCCGGAGCTCTGAACATATTCAATCTCGTTATGGCCGTAGACACGTCCACACCGCCACAGGCGGTTACGGAGCTCAATGCCTGCGTTACTACCGCATCGCACTCGCACCGACCGGCCAAAGATACCACGTTCCGAGAATGGGTGGTATCCAACCAGATCGGTACGCAGGATCTCTCCCTAGCTCAAGCTTTTCCCTTCTTTTTCCCCCCTGGTTTAAACCGCGACTCACTAATCGAGGCGACCCCTCAACAGGTATTTCACTGACGACTCTGTCTATGATATTGGCCGTCCACCATCTCTACCCCTCGCTCTCGCCGTATACCACGCCGTTCTTTCAGCTCTCGTACTACCAGCCCACTCAAGGACTGTACATTCAAGGTCGCGATGACGTCTACTTTGTCGCCAGTTCTGTACTTGCATTCACGGCAATCCGTGCCATGGCGATTGAGTGGGTTCTCCAGCCGATGGCCCAGAAACTTGGGTTGAAGCGGAAGGCGTCAATCCGCTTTGCGGAGCAGGGCTGGATGGGCATGTATTATGGGTTCTTCTGGACCTTCGGAATGGTTCGTCCTTTTTCTGCCTGAGCAAAGGCAACAGCTAACTGTGCTTAGTATATTTGGTCGCAGTCAAACTACTGGGGTGACTTCAAGGCGATCTGGGCGGAATGGCCTGCAAGAGGTGTCTCCGGCTCGTTGAAGTGGTATCTTCTGGCGCAGCTTGCGTTTTGGCTGCAGCAGATTTTCGTCCTTAACATTGAGGAGCGGAGGAAGGACCACTATCAGATGTTGACCCACCACTTCATCACCAGCAGTCTGCTCGCCTCGGCATATATCTACAGCTTCTACAATGTTTCTAATGTGGTATTGAGTCTAATGGATGTGGTGGATCTTCTCCTACCGGTACGTTTTCCCTGTTACCTGTCGGCGATTGGAATGCACTAACTGGCGTAGATCGCCAAGATGCTCAAATACCTGGGTTTCGAGCTGAGCTGTAACATCGCATTCGGCGTGTTCATGGTCGTCTGGTTGATATCACGCCACATCTTCTACCCGATGCTTTGCTGGTCCATCTTCAAGGATGTCCCCGCTGCAATGCAGTATGGCTGCTACTCCGGAACCACCGCAGAGATGATCTCGACAAACGGATACCCGGACCAGGTCACTTACCTCTTCTACCCATTCCTCAACATTGATGGTCCTATCTGCATGAACCGCACGATCAAATGGCTCTTCCTGTCCCCCCTGCTGGCGTTGCAGGTGCTCTCCCTTATCTGGTTCAGCATGGTTATCCGCGTGGCCGTCGGCGTTCTCCGCACCGGAAACGCCGAGGACACCCGCAGCGACGACGAAAATGAAGACGAAGAAGAAGAGGTCCGCAGCCCCAAAGACGTCCCCAACGGCAGCGCCGTTCCCGCGGAAGTCTCCACGTCCGAATGGCGCCGATCGAACGGACACGTCCGACCCCGTGGCCGCAGCGATCGCAAGGCGCTCCTCGGCCGTATCGGATGCGACAAACCTACTTAACTGCCCAGCGTCTGTTTTCCCTCTAAACTCCGCCTCGCCATCAAGCTGTGCATACCCATTCTATCACACATCCGATGACCCGAAAATATGAATACACGAAGCATATCCGTATCTAACTCTTGTGCTGTGCTTTTCTGTCCGTTTTCAACGATATCGTATACGTTTGATACCAATTTCCGTCTGGCCTTATATCGTGCGGCTTGGTTGCTTTTCCGTTCCTGTCTGCCTGGTCGGATGGATTTGATTACCTCTTTTCGTTGCTCGAGGTGTGCCCGGCCATTACTATCTTTGCGGTTCTTTATACCGTGTCTATCCTTGTATCTGGTTTAGTGAGATAATTAAGTGATATACCCACTCTGTTTGTATTTCTGCTTGCATTTTGTACGTGCTGATTGTTTGAATCTTTATGGTTGGGTGGCTCTATGTTATCAAGCCCTACAGATCCCTAAGTGAATATCAGATGCTGCGAGTAACTCCATTCTTTATTCGTCGAGGCTAGTCCAAATTAGAACAACCAGTTTACTGCAGGTGGGTATTAGAGCTAGTAATTAGATTCGAGAGGAATAGACTCTTCTAGTATATCCCCCCTGGCGGAAGAGCCTGTCTGCTACCTTAGTATGCAGTAGTGTCATAAGATCAACGCAGGCGGAAGTATTTGCAGTGCTATTGTCTGCTTGAATACATGCCGCCGCGCAATTAAAGGCTCTTTTCGCTCTGTAACCCGGTAGAATAATATCACTCTACTCCAGGAGCTTGATCATCCTGACCTACTGAGAAGCGAACCTATTGGTGGACCAGCAAAGGAGCTAGGATGGCCCGTGCTCAGAGGACGCCAGCTATTTCGGTCGACACCAGGAGTAACTATCAAAGACAACCTTGGAACCTCGTGGGCATTCCCGTCCGATGAAGGCGCAGAAATGTCTCTTGCACAGTAGCCCACGGGCCCAGCCCCAGCCCCAGCCCCGTTGGCTCTCAGCAGCCCTCCCACGTTCTTCAAGTCCCGTCCACCCTAGACGACGACCACGACGACACTACGGCTCCCACTCAACTCCCCGCTACAAACCCCTCGAGGTTCTCGATGATGCCAGTATACCGGCATTCCGCGAGCGATGCTTCATCCCAGAGCGCCCGATGATCCTCCCCCGCCAATCCTTCCGCGACATCCCCGCCTACGACCGCTGGTTCTACCGCTCCCCGACCGAGCCGAACATCGCGCGATTAGATACGGAGTACCTGGCGCAGCATGGCGCAGACGCACTCGTCCCGCTCGAGCTTACACAGGCGCAGGCCGCCGAATCGAAAGATTCGGGGACGGAGGAGTCCCAGGATACGGATACAGATACCGAGACCGAGACCTTCCGCACGTTCCACGCGCCTCTCAGCCTCTTCCTGCAATGGATTAGAGAAGCGGAAGCGGAAGCGGAACCTGCGCAGAAGCAAACACAGTCAGTGCGCCTCTACCTAGCCCAATGCCACGCCCTCGACCTCCCGCGCCACCTCCGCACCGACCTCCCGACTCCATCCGTCGTCGCCGACGCGGGCAGGGGCGACGTCTACGACACGAACCTGTGGATCGGATTCCCGCCAACGTACACGCCTCTCCACCGCGACCCGAACCCGAATCTCTTTGTGCAGCTTGCCGGGCGGAAAGTCGTGCGGTTGCTGGCGCCGTGGGAGGGGATGCGGGTTTTCGCGCGTGTGCGGGGGGAGCTTGGGAGGAGTGGGGGTCCCGAGGCGGCGGCTTTTCGGGGAGAGGAGATGATGCGCGGGCGTGAGAGGGCTTTGTTGGAGGGAGTTGTTTGGGGGGGTGGTATGGACGTGAATTCGGGGGAGGAGGGGGCTGAAGGGTTTGAGGCTGAGCTGGGGGCTGGTGATGGGGTTTTTATTCCCAGGGGTTGGTGGCATAGCATTAAGGGGGTTGGGCAGAGCGTTACGGCTTCAGTGAGTTGTTATCCTGCTCAAAGTATCCAGAATCCCGACTAATATTTTAGGTCAATTGGTGGTTTCGATAGCTTGAAGCTGTTCACTTTGGAGGGTACCGAGGCGAAAGTGGGGGCGCATGATATTGGAACTCAGAACTATAATGTAGCTTCTCGAATTAATCGTAATCAAGGGTTATAAATCATACAAGTCATTGGATACAACACCAGCGCGGCAGCGGTTCCATCCGCTTCGAGATCCAAGGTCGGCGACCTCACGCGAAAATTCCAGAACACCAAAGATCCATCCACTCGTCAACCCACCTCTCTCCTCTGACCATAACCTCCCATGACATAACATGCGCATGTCCCGTCCAACAACAACCCTCCTCCACCTCCTCGCTGGACTCCGCACATCCACATCTGCGGCTGCGTCCACATCAACGGCGCTATCGCCATCGCCATCAACATCAACGTCTCCTTGGACATCACCCGCAAAACAACTACCTCTCCTCGCGCAGTGCCACGCAACAAACCTCTACTACCACAACCTACCCACAACCTCAAGAATATTAATAGCCACACAAGCGAACTCGTACTCAACAACCACAATGGCCACCAGCGAGCATCCCGCCGAATCCTCACCAGAACAACCCCCAAACACCTCCCTCTCCACAGAAGAGGAAAAGCAAAAGCCAATCCTCGCCCTCCCCCCGTCCTCCTCCGCTGACTCCAGCAACAGTTCCGTCCCACAGCTCGACGTCAACGGCGACGGAGTAAAACTCGACCACCTGGGCCCCCTCGTCGTGAACGGCGACGGGACGCTCTCGCGGATCGCGAACTGGGCGCAGATGACAGAGATCGAGAGGCAGAATACGCTTCGGGTGCTTGGGAAGCGAAATAAGGCGCGGATGGAGGCGCTGAAGGGCAGAGCTCCGGAGGGGAAGGAGGGGGAGGAGGTTAAGTAGATTTGGGTTGGGGTTGGGGTTGTATATTATAGATCATGGTCATGATTGTGAGCTTAAGTTATGGGGTGCAGCGCGTATACTGAAGGCAGAGTGTGGAATTTTGTCAGGTGATCGATCTTGCGAGGGATTCCAAGATCTGAAATAATAAGTTAAGAAAGGATGAAGATGTTGCACTCCACACTTCAGGCTATCGAAGGGTATTTTCTCCCTTTGCGACAGCCTCATATTTTGCCTAAAATGGCAAGAGCAAGCGGGGGAGGACTGAAGAACGAGAGTACAAGGATACAAAGGCGGGGGAGCAAGGGTGCTGGCCAATTAAAAGACCTTCACAAGAGATTCTTCACGGGCTGACAAGGATTTGGGTGGTTTTGATAGAGGGTAAAGTTTCAACTGTTTCATTTTCATGGAAAAGAAAATATTGTTGAATTTACATCCACAAAAAGAAGACTTTTCTTCGTTCTTTTTTATTTTGTACACCCGAGTTTCTATACATTCAACAGATATTGCATGGTGTTCTACTCGTCCCTCATGAATACTTGGATTCTATTTCTTGTTGTATCCAATATTAGATCCTGTTCTAGTGATTAACTGAATAACCAATCGCCGAATCTGGAGAAGATATTGCTGCGCATTGTTAGAATCGGTTCTCATAACAGTTGCAGCAAGGGCACGTACCTCGACCGCTCAGGGACGTAATTCCTCGTGTACTCCTCGATCTCATCCAGCCCAGTGACAAGGTCTATCTCGTCGAGCTTCCGAATCTCCGTCCGATGGAGAAACTTCCATCCAAAGTAGAGGACCGGGAAGACGCCGATCATCGTGTACGAGAAGAGGAACGTTGGCACGTCCCAGTACCCCGGTAGGAAGACCTCGTAGCCATTGGCAAAGGTCATCACTGTTGTTGCGACCATAGCGACGTAGGCGACGTATGGCTGGCCGAGACTCTTGTAAGGGAGGGACTCGCGCGGGACGCCCTGTACCATCATGGCCTTTCGGAAGCGTGTGTATGTGAACGTGATGACTGTGAAGTTGATGAGTTGGGATGCCGTGACCTGGTCCGTTAGATAGTGCTCATACTTGCTGGGGTGTGATTCCTTACCAAGCTGACGAACCAGGACAGGACTATCGATGCGCTGTTGGAGACCTGCAAGAAGCCGAGGAGGGAGATGAGAAAGACTATTCCCACGCAGTAGACGGGGACACCGGATTTCGTGCACTTGGTGAAAATCCGCGGCGCCTTGCCATCGAGAGCGAGTCCGAACAGGGTTCTACTGGCGCAGTAGACATAGCTGCTTCCAGCACTGAACGCCGCCAGGAGAACCATGGCGTTGACAATGTGCGGTAGCACAGGAATACCGAGTCGGTCCATGGCAATCACATAAGGAGATGCTGCGGCCCCGGGAGCTTCGTTGTCAAAGGCCGCTTTCATCGTTTTGTCATTGTAAGGCACCAGAATGCCGACACACAGCGCACCCAGAATGAAAAAGGATGTGAGACGGTAAAACATGCCATTGTATGCCTTCGGCAGGTTCCCTCGCGGGTTCACGGACTCTCCGGCCGCCATGGATACGTAGTCGGGTCCCGCAATAGTGAAACTGGCTTGGCTCAGGCAAGCAAAGAAACCAAGCCATCGTCCCAGGTCACCTTCTTTGTAGTATTCTGCGAATGCACCGGGCTCGTTCCAGTACCGAAATCCGAATCGATCGCCCTTGGGGTTGCCGCCCAGCATCGCAATGAAGGTGAACAGGATCAGGCCGACACTGAGGAGGACTTTGCTGAGAGCAAGCCAGAATTCTGACTCTCCGAACCATTTCACTGCAAATACGTTGAGAACCCTGACCAGCATTAGCGGTAGACCGGCTGCCTTCGCCTTGATTGAAACGTACATCCAGATCACAATCATGATTGAAATCAACGCGGCTAACGGCACTGCATCGCTCCAGTAATGGATGATGAGGCAGCACGCGGTAATCTCAAAAGGAACCATGGCCGCTTCGAAAATGAAGAAGTTGTAACCAGCAGCAAGTTCGAAGGCATCGTCAACATAACGGCCAGCGAAGCGGATAAAAGGTGAGGAAATTGGTAAGTAAGTGACCATTTCGGCCAGACCTAGTGGATCGTATTTAGTAAACTACATACCGTAGGGCAAAGCCCCGAAAGATACGTATTGCTGCGATGGGCAAAGGCGCTCTGGGGGGATGCTGCTGGCGGTGATGGGAATCCGAGCCTATAGGATTGGGGATTCGTACAAACAGTTATACACAATATAACACCGCACCTAGAAGTAAGAGATGTATAAGACACCGGAGATTTCATAAACGCAGAAAACTGGCTCTGAAAAGCAAAGCGCAAGGCAGAAGGCAATCCAGTTGATCCTAGCGGGTTGTCACGATGGTCTTGATCATGGAGCTCAATTGGTCATTCTAGTGGAGATATTGGCGTGTATCATGCCCAACGGCATTCCTCATCTCGCAAGTGTATTCGACTGGAGGTTCGACTAGGCTGTATGAAGCTGCAGGGGACAGGCGACTCGAACCAAGGAGGATGGAAGGAAAAGACTTACCAGATCGTGAAGGCGAGAAAGAGACTTCCAGGGCCTCCCTTTGCCAACCCTTTACCGATCTGAATATAGAGAGCCGTGCCAATCGTACCGCCAATGCCGATAAGCTGAACATGCCTGGGTTTGAGCTTGCGATGCGTATGGTCGTAGACCGGCTTGAACCCCTCTTCGATCGACTCCGCGCCGTTATCGATAACGGAGTCCTTTTCGGCGAATTTACCCTGGCTTCCAGTCCGTTTTGTCAAGCCGTCAGTCGCCATGATTGAAGGTGACACTCCCGCATCAACAGATCCTAGCGGCGCGTTCCCGGATTCCACACGAGATTTTGCCATTGCTCGGGCCAGGAGATTTGCGGAGATCCTCCGTCCGACCCGAAACCGCGAGGAATAGGGTGAGGAGCTGTAAACGGAACGGAGGGGGAAAGAAGGGAAGGGAAAAGAAAAAGAAAAAAGAAAAAAAGGAAAAAAAGAAAAGAAAAGAAAAGAGGAGGAAAGCCAAGCAATAAAGAGAGGCGAGGCTCGCTCCCACTCTCACCGTCACATTTTGCCCGGCCTCGTGGCTGACCCAAAAGGGAAATGGATCAAATGCTTCAACGAAGCAGCTCAAGTGATGAAGCCACTGCCGAAAGCCCCAGGCCGACTCGGGCAAATCAGGGGAGCCGAAGCGTCTCCCAAGCGGTTGGCGTGTCCATCACCTTCTCCAATAATGTCTCCACTATCTACTCCCATGCCAACGCATTGGAGCCGAAAAGAAGGCGGAGAGACAAAAGCAAATAATGGCAACTATTCAGACACTGGAGTGAGGCAAGATCGCCATGAGCGAAGCATGCATGGAGGCAAATTGAATACCAGGAGGATGCAACAACAGATAAAACAATCAAAGGGTCGTTTGGACTTGGGAGGGAAGTTGAATCTCACTCCCACGTAATTACTTCTTCAGCCCTGGTTTGCATTTGTATCAAGCGTCTCACAATTGTTCCGAAGCCTAGCCCAAAACTCAGGTAGGAGAATCACGAACAGATATATAATAGATCCAAAATAAAACCAGCGTTTGGGGTTTGCTAATGCCGCAAAGCCACTGAAGCCTCCAAGTTCAAGGACACAACTATCCCAAGAATCCCTGCTCCTGACTACAATTACACGTTGTTCCCCGGATTGAGCGGCGCCCAGTAGATCAACTGCCGAACAGAATTATCAGGTCGGTTTTCGTCTTTCAGAACAAGACAACAGAGCATACTCGTCCCGGCTAGGTCCGCGGGGTCTGGAAATCCGGAGCCTCATCCCTCCGACGATGGTCCAGCCAACTCGGTGCAAAGAAACACGCGTTGTCTTCGTAGTGGAGATAATGCGACAATTCGGGCTCTTCGGCGCTCGTAGAAGAATCAGCGGAGCCTGCTCGCTGATGGCCTCTACTCTCCGGACTGGACGTCTCGAGACTCTCGTTGGCTCCCTCCGCGGGATAAGGAAGCCGGCGTTGGGCGTCTGACTGCTTTTCTGGACCGGAATCCATGCCTTTCGTGAGATGGAGGAGTGTTGGTTCCCATCAGATTGATGGGAGTCGAGCCATATAGATATCTTTGCCACCAGCCGTGTATAACCGCGTTGACGGAGGAAGAATGCTGTTCGTCAAGATTCGCGGGTTGTTCGAGACCTCGGCATTGTTCAGTCATCACGCAATGCCTGGGCAATCTGCAGAACAGACCCCGTAGACCTATAGCAATGCTCCGAAATTCCTTTCAAGGATTTCTCAGCTCTCATTCAATCAGAGCAAAACAAACGGAAAATCCACAACAAGGGAACTCCCGGTTGCCCTCCCCTTCGGCGCCCGAAGCCGCACGCTGAGGTCCCCCGCCTGCCCCACGCCCATACAAATTCCAATTCCTTTCCCATTCCCAGCCTCTCCGTCCTTTAACTTAACCCAACACCAGACGTTCGTCGTCGTCATGACAGGAACTGAATCTGGTCGGTTCGCACCCAAGGTGCCTGTCCAGCTCGACCCTCCCAAGGACGACTTAATTCCCGTTGAGGAGCTGGCGAAATGCAATGGTGAGCTCCCTGCAGCAGCAACACTTCACAATCCTGTCGTGGATGCGAAGCCGTATCAATATATAACCCATTTAATGGTTCTGACTTGCTAATATTTGCGCCACCCTACAGGTACTGATCCCAACCGCCCTACCTACGTCGCAATCAAGGGGATCATTTTCGACGTGAGCCGTAACTCGGCGTATGGCCGTGAGGGACAGTATCACGGTAGGCTTTCTTTCCTCTATTTCGTCCTCTACCAAGCAAGCAATTTCTTTGCAGCGAACAGGTACTAACTTATAAAATATCATAGTCTTCGCCGGCAAAGACGCCTCTCGCGCGCTCGCCTGCTCGTCTCTCAAAGCCGAAGAATGCAGACCCGAATGGTACGACCTCGGCGAGAACGAGAAAAAAGTGCTGGAGGAATGGTTCACTTTCTTCAGCAAGAGATACAATATCGTCGGGAAGGTGAAGGATGCTACGAACTACTGAATATTCTCTTCGTCTTGTCTTATACCCGTGCCTTGGGCGTCGCTGTGCTTTGCTTCGGCCTCATTTCTTCATTCTTGTGCGCTACGCGGATTGTACCTTTCCATGAGGCCGAAATCTATCTAGATCAAGATGGACACTATCTGTGGATGAAATAGGATAATCCCACACGGATGGATTCTCTGTACACGCGTAGATTAGATGTCTATGTAACGGAGGTATTGTAACTTTTGTTCGCCCAACTCCGATGAGAAGTAAAAACTAGGCTTTTCCTTTGCGATCTCTCCGCTGCATCCTCTTTTTCGCAATGATTCGGTTGCGTTTGGCCAACTTGTTTTGCTCTTCTGTGTCTTGGCCTTTGTCACCATCCGGGCGCTTCCTCTTAAGGTTCTTTCCCTTGGGCGTAGAGTCGTTCTTCTTCGGGCCTTTATTATTTTTCGAGTCTCCGTTCTTCCTCAACCCCTTCACTCGAGAGTTATTCTCTTCTTCGCCATCCTGGTCTCGCTTCTTGAGATTGCGGACCCTCTCCTGTTGTTCGCTCCGCCGCTTGACGACCTGGGCATTCTCAATCGCAAACTCAACAATCAACCGCTTCTTCCTATCCTTCAATTCCTCTGAGACATTCTTCGGAGCCTCAACCGCATGCCCATTCAGCCACCGAAGACCCATAAGAGCATGTCGATGCGTGTAGTATTCAATGAACCCATAGCCTCTGCTTCTCCCCGCTCCACTCCCTTCAGCAACTTTACTTCCCTCACGGCCTTCAAAAACAATCTTGGCCTGCCGGACGACGCCGACACCCTTCTTCTTCCGGAGTTTCTCTGCCTCTTTCATCTCTTCGGATGCGCGGTCGAGCTCCTCGCGAGAGAGCGGCTGGCGCGTGCGTTCCTTGACGTCTTTTGCGAAGCCGACGACGGCCTGTCGGGCGAGTTGTTTGAGATCTTTTGAAGTGACGTAGCGAGGGATATTGCGGATTGAGAGTCGGGTTAAGCTGAGGTGGAGGGAGGGGTTTTTCCGGATGAAATTCTGTCGTTGCTTAAAGCTGTCTTCTCGCATCTTGATCTCTGATGGCGAGAGTTTCTGGTAGAGAGTCGATTTCGTAGAGATTGTACCCTCGTTTAGAAGGTATAGGCGTCGTTTATCGGTATCACGCACGAGCCGTTTTGATACCCCTTCTTCCTCGAGTTGCGTTGCTCGAGACTTGCTGACAGCCCGGCTGACTTGGAGGACGCGGCCGTCGAGGGTGTATCGGCCCGTGGGATCTGCATTCTCATTCTGCAGCACCGATTGCTTGATTATGGCGCCCTTCTTCCCATTCTCCTTGTCGGCGGGGAAATTGTCTTGTTGCTTCGGAGCGCCTTGTACGCAGGCATGCGCATTCTCTGGTTTCCAAAAGCAGACAAAGCCCGTCCCCCGGGGACGCTCTGTTTCAGGGTCGACGACGATTCGCGCGTAGCGGAGGGTTCCGAATTGGGCAAAGTGTTCGTAGAGGGTTTCGTCGGTACACGTGAATGGTAGGTTGCGGATGAATATCGTAGAGGCGTTTCGTTCGTCCTCTTTTTCTTCCTGATCTTCGTTTTCATCTTCATCTAAGTCCTCGTCGTCCTCGTCGTCCTCGTCGTCCTCGTCTTCATCCTCGTCGCTCTCTTCATCTTTAATGCTTGTGTCATCATCGAGCTCGGTATCGAGCAGGCCCACACCTCCCTCATCCATGTCCACGTCGGATTCTTCTTTGACCTCCGGTTCCTCTGTCTTTTCTTCAACCTTCTGTAGATTTTCCCAAACCTCCCTCTCCACTGCCCAATCCACAGCCAATGTCCTTCCATCGACCTCCTTTCCGTTTACGGCCTCCAGGGCCTTTTCGGCATTTTTCTTTCCTCTCAAGACCACGAATCCAAACCCAGCCAACTGACTTCCCTTCTTGGGTAGGGTGACATATTTAACCTTTCCAAAGCTCCTGAAATGTACCGCCAGGTCCTCAGGCTCCTTGATACTCCACGGCAGATTCCGAACAATGAGTTTGGGCGGCTGTGTATCCCCCTTCTGCTGCTCCCTCTGCTTCTTGCGCTCGAGCGCGGCGGCGGATGGCACACTCTTCCCTCCGGCCTCATCAACTACACGCTGACGAGGCTGCGCATATTCAACCTTGATTTTCTTCCCTCCAAACGCCGATCCATTGAATTCCTCCAATGCGGCCCGGGCATCCTCGACATCGGCAAAGGTCACGAAACCGTACCCCTTCGACTGCTTCGTTTTGGGGTCGATAACAACGACAGCATGTTTGATCACGTAGGATTGCGAAAAGTGCTCCGCGAGGCCTTCGGTGGTCGCAGAGACAGGAAGAGATCGGACGAAGAGTTCTCTCCTCGGCCTTGACGACATCTCGTCTTGAGGTTTTTTCTCATCGGGAGATCCCACTGCAGCGCTGGAAATCTCAGCAGGATTTTCCGGGCTGCTCTTCCCGTCGCTGTCGGCCATTCTGCGCCGTGGTACCTTTTGGTCTTTTTGTTGTTTCTTGAGCAAAAATCGGCGGCAGAAAATTCCAAGTCGACAAAGTTCGGGGCGGAGTGGGTTGGGGCGGTGACGGGCTGCCTCCGATTAGATAAAGCTCCTCGTCATCCTGACCTGTGCAGAACAGACGCGAAGAGAACAATGGCTGGGGAATTCGATGCCGACGATGCGGACTTTGAATCGGTGATTCAAGCAGAGGTGGCTTCGTCCTCTCGAAGCTTTGGGAGCTCCACGCCCCAGACCTCTGCACGGACTCCACAGCCCAAAGTTCAGCAACCAACACCACAAATCCTCGCAAGCAAATCCGGCCCTTCTGCGATTCTAGTTTCGACACGACAAAAAGGAAATCCGATCTTGAACCACATCAAATTCCTACCATGGGAGTATGCCGATATACCAGCTGACTATGTTGTCGGAGCTACCACCTGCGCGCTTTTCCTATCGCTGAAATACCACCGACTACATCCCGAGTACGTCTATGCAAGAATCCGCCAACTAGCTGGGAAGTATTTACTGCGCATACTCTTGATCATCGTCGATATCCCGAATCATGAAGAAAGCCTAAAAGAACTCTCCAAGACCTCGATTATCAATAACCTCACTCTGATCCTTTGCTGGTCAGCTCCCGAAGCCGCGCATTACCTGGAGCTCTTCAAGTCGTGCGAACATTCTCAGCCGACCGCCATCCGCACACAGCAAGCGCAATCTTACAAAGACTCGCTGGTAGAGTTTGTCACGGCCCCTCGAAGCATCAACAAGTCCGACGCCGCTAGCCTTATATCTACTTTTGGCAGTTTACAGAACGCAGTCAACGCGCAGCCGGAACAGATCAGCGCTGTGCCTGGGTGGGGTGAGAAAAAGGTCAAGCAGTGGTGCAGCGCCGTACGGGAGGATTTTCGGGTCGAGAAAGCGAAAAGGAGAACCGCTCCTCAGCGGGCCGTGCCGAGTCAAACCACGCTGAGCGCAAATGAGGGGGGCGTTCCTATGTCTGGCTCAGCGGACACGGCTCAAGAAAATGAGGATGAACGCCTTCTTGTGGAGGCGCATGAACCGTCGGTATCACGGTCCCGACAAGGGCAGGATGAAGAAATGGATGAAGGGATTATGGCGGCCCTCGCAAAGCTTCGAGAGAACGGTGGCTGAGGATGCTCTCAGACGAGTGATGAGCTATCCCATTGTCAAAGAGATTTCCAGCTCGAGAGGCGAACCGCACTAATACCCACCCCCCCGTGGTCGCAATTAGAACTAGGCAAAGACTTCATTGTCTCTGGGCTTCCCCTTCACAGTTCACTGGCTGATTGAATGGCCACCGTGAATTTTCAGACACTGCGCTACGAGCAGGACGCGAATATCGATGGGACCAATGACGCCAGCATGAGCAGAATATATATCACAGGGCATGATCCGGATACCCCGAGTGAAGCACCCACATGCCGGTTCTCAGTGTCAAGAAGTTCCCCACATTTCATCATGTGTCCCTCATATCTTGGAATGGGAGCCAAGATTCACACATGGGGACGATCTTTGCAGAGTGGAGCATAGTTTAGAGTTGTGTACATAAAACTAATGCGAATTCGCGCTTCGTGTGGGGAGCTCAAGCGAAAACTGAATCAAGGCTGAGGAACCAGCAACCGAATTCAGCTCCGAGATCTGTCTTCTTTGTAAAAGATGACTCGAGTTTGAAATATCGTCCAGCTGAGTCAGTTGATCAATTGCGCTCCCTCAGGTATCACGTGGGGAAATGAGGGGTAGAACCCAAAGGGGAAACCGGGCACTTTGCGAACATTGGACTTTCGTGTCTTCGCCTGGTCATCGTCGACGATTGATACGCCAGCAGTTTTGACGCCAATTTTGAGAGCGCACGACTGGCAGCCTGTCAGGTTGAGGTGCCCTCGTTCACTTAGTGCATCCTTGACGGACGGAGTTGTCCCCACACAGTGACGACGGATAGTGTAAAGTCGCCACTTCTGGCAGCCGTTTGGCGCGACCTGATCATGACACGATGGGCGGAAGTGCAGATCATGATACGGAGCTGACTGGGTGGCCTGATGACCCTCATATCCGACCCTCTCCAAGTACCGACAGCTCTGCCTCCGGCGCCTCGCTTCCACATGAGCCTTCAGGTACACAGCATCGCCGGAATGCGTCGACTGGACACAACCCTGGAACGAACCAGCAATCACAGTCGAAAAACTTCGAATTCGTTCTCGTGACAGACAATGAATCTCGACGCCAGGTTCGCCGTCATGCCATGCGCCAGTATATGCATCAGCGGCGCATCGACAGCATTGCGAGGCTGGGGGCGCCGCGTGTTCCTGCTGCTGGTTGGGCTCCTCGCCCTGCTTCACACGCTTCGTATCTGCAGGCACCTGGAGAACGAGTCGGCGATGCGCCGAATGAGGTTTCCGCAAAACAGGAGCAAAGTTCCCCATCAACTGACGAGGAAGCACACCCCAAAGAAAAGGGGAAGAGTTCTTCTCGTCGGGTCCTACCAAAGCCTCAGAAAGTTAAACGTGAACACGACGATGCTGCTCTTGCGCTTGTTAATGAGCGGTACTCGAATCCCATATCGACGCCCGAGAACGGCGCCGTGCGGGACCCTTTCAGTTCTTATCCGATTGCGATAACAGATCTCGACCATGAATTGATTCAACATTGTGAGTTTTTCGCGGGCCTTGCCCTGATGGAGCTTACGAGTCATAGTCGTCGTGACCTATCCGTCTATGATGTACAGGTTCATTGACTCGACGGCAAACAAACTGAACCCTATGAAGGAAATATTCCGGCAGCTGGCGTTGCATGATGAACTGCCGTTCCAAGCTATGCTTGCCATTGCCTCGAAACATCGAGCGGGCGTAGAAGGGAAGGCGGAATCGGTGCAGAGCCTCACCCACAAAATGCGAGCATTGCGACTGATGAATAAACGCATCCATATGGATTTAGAAGGGCGGAATGACGGGACCATCTACGCTGTAGCCACAATGGCTGTCATTGAGGTGGGCTAGCCTGTTCTTGGTTTTTGCATAGCTGACGCCCGAAGAAATGGTCAAAGGATGCGTCTATCGAACGGATGCACTTTAGGGGACTTGCTTCCATGATCAGAAATAGAGGGGGCATGCAGGCCATGCATCGTTCAAGCTCTTTTTTGGAGAAAGTCCTCTACTGGTTTGTGCCCCAACTACTCTTGTAGTTACTTTCTAATTACCGTTAGGGTTGATCTAAGCTGTGCTCCAAAGGCCATTATCGGCACCGCGCTTCCCTGGACGAGCGCTTGCCCAGATAGTCCACCAACTGGCTTCGACTTTATTAATCCTGACGTGCATCTCGCCATCCGGCATGATTCGACAGCCGCTGGAAACACCGAGAACCTCTGTGACGAATTCCGCGCCTGCGAAGACTTCCTTCGCTTCTTCCGTCATCTACATGAACTCGAACGCACTGCTCTAAACTCCCCTTCTACCCTAACATCCACAAATACTCCCCGCCGTAAAGCCTTCACCCCAGGCACCAAGCTGTACTCCATCATCACCCACCTTCCAGATTACGATCATGGCATTCGTGACAGCCGCTTCATCGACGAGTACACCCGCATGTCCTGCCTCTTCTTCCTGGCCGTCTCTCTCTACCACAGCTACTCCACCTCCACTACCTTCGACGCTTACTTACAGTGGCTCCAGGCCGAAGTCGACTCACTCAACCCCTACGAAAACCCCAGCATTACCTCGATCCTGTGGCTCTTCCTCCAGAACGACGGCTTCATCCCTAGCGAGAAACCAGCCAACCACCCCAACGCCCGATGCTGGGTTGTCTCGCGTATGGTCCGAATAGCAAAACATCTCGAGTGGAAGCGCCAGGGCAAGATTTGGGACACCATCCGGCAAGTCCTTATTGAGTTCCTGCTTACGCAGCAGGAGTGTGCTTTGGGTGAACAAGCCGTTGATGCGGAGGCTCTTGCCTCGAGGGCGCGGAAAAGAGATGCACACCGGCTTGGGGGTTATTTCTGGAACGAGGATGAGTTACGTCTGGAGATTTTGGATGCCAAGATCCCGACGCAGATGGAGTTAGGGTCGTTGGTAGCTTCTGGGATTGGGGATCTGAATATTCCCATTTTGACATGAAAACACTATCTATCACCTTCTTCTCTGTATCTTCTAGCTTGAATGTGATCACGATGTTATGATTAAAGTCAGGAGTAACACACTATGAAATCTTAAAGTGAACAAAGATGGCGCTTCCAACTTGGACTTCTCGTGCCTCGTGGCCGTGGATCTGGGGACGGAACCCCACGCGCCCATGGCCGAAGGAAAGGAATCTCTCCGCACTTTTGGCAGACTTCCCTCATGCCACAACCAGGCCAAACTGTCCGAGCTTTCGCCCAGCATGGCTTCAGCATCCCCTCAGATTGATGCGACCCTGTCCCAGCCCACACCAGAGGAGCAAACCGACGCCCCTGCCAGCGAGAGTGCAAAGAGAAAGGCGGAACAGCCCAACGGAACTCAGACGCGCTCAAAGCGGAATCGCTACATCTCCATCGCCTGGTATGACCGCATTTCTTCGGCCCATCCATGCCGCATTTGTTTCACTTTATTTAACGAAATTGGCTTTAGTAATGAGTGTAAACGTCGGAAAATCAAGTGCAACGGACAAGTTCCTTGTCAACGATGTGGGCACCTGAAACTCGAATGTCGGTTGTCGAACGATTGTTTCTTTCAATCACTAACTCGGTCGCTCCAGGTCGCTATGCACCAAATTGCTGCAATAATAACTTTAAGGACTCTGAGTATGTTTTTCCTGACCGTCCCGCGGTATTACCGCTAACTCGGGAATTCCGCGTACTCTAGGGAGTTCCGCTCGATGAAAGATCAGATCACCACACTACAGGACCAAGTCGGCAGTCTTTTTACCAGCCTTAATGAGCTCCGCACACAGGGATCGGGTTTTGATCTGCCGGCGTTCGACAATTTCTCTCGTGATGGCTCACAAGTCTTTATACCAATGCATCCACCGCCGGGAAAGCCTCGCGTACGACACCCTCGGTTTCACGGCCCTACCAGCTCGGCGTTCAACTTCGACGTCGCTCGATCGAGTCTCCAACATATGGGAATTGCACCGGCCGAAGAAGTTATACAGGATGATCTCACTACGGCGCATGCTACGCCCGCAACATCCCCTCCTCACGTGTCCACACAGAGTCAACCTATGCATCCAACCAAGGACCCGATATGGACAATCAAGAGAGACGAAGCTCTACGACTATGTCGAGTGTACGAAGAGGAAATAGGAATTATGTATCCACTCGTGGAGATTGACCAAGTTACGAGCCAGGTCACGATGCTTTATACCTTTATGGAGGCGGCAGTGCGGACAGGGTTCATGCATCGTGGGCTGCCAGGTTCAGATGGCATGGAGGATGACAGCACGACCCTTATCAAGTTGATTCTCGCGATAACTCTTGTTGTGGAGGGTGGTGGACAGAGCGAACTCGGTCGACGCCTCTACCTGAGCGTGAAACCGGTCGTCGAGTCCAAAATCTGGGAAACGCTTGACGTCAAAACAATCCAGCTATTAGGCTTAATGGTCAGTCTGCTAGAGTCTGTAGAGTTGGGCGCATACTAATTGAACAGGCAACATATCATTTTCATACAGATGAAGACGCCCTAGCTTACCGCATTATCGGTGTAGCCGCTCGCATGTGTCTTGAGATGGGTCTACATAGACGAGACGCGCTGGCAAAGTCGTTTCCCGACGAAGCGCAGTGGCCTGGGATTGTCAGAATCTTCTGGGCTATCTATTCTTTGGACAGACGATGGAGTTTCGGCACAGGGCTGCCGTTTGTCATACAAGACGAAGATATCGATCCTAACCTACCAGAGCCAGTAAGGACCCTATGATCTTGGCATATCAATTTTCTCACTCGTGCCAGGATCCGTCACTACCATACTTAAGGTGCATGGTCACCTATAACCGCATCAGTTCGAAGGTCTGGTACTCCGGGCTTGGCTCGGACGGGGCGACAGATATCCGCAGAGATGAGATCGGTTACCTCGACTATCAAGTCCTCCAGTGGTACAAGCAAGTTCCCGAAACACTTGGGTTTTATCCGTCCGAGCCTCCGAGGAAAGGCGAAACGGCAAATCGTGGCCTCCGGCGATTGCGCGTTCTTTTGTACTTGCGCATGAATCAGCTACGAATTCTCATCTATCGGCCCGTCCTTCATTCCGCCGCCAGTATTGCCGAGGACAAGAGCCACGCCCAGACGGTGGTTGACGTCGCCAAAGACACTGTTCGAGTACTCACTCGCCTAAACCAAACATCCGATATATACCGCACCCAACAGATAACCTTCAACTACTTCCTAGTCGCCGCGCTGGGTGTTCTCTTCCTTGCTGTATGCCATGCACCCAATGAATTTAACCGGCAAGTACGGGATGAGTTCTACTTGGCACTTGATCTAGTGAACGGCTTCAGCACCAAATCGTACGTCTCGAAACGTCTATGGAAAACAATAAAAGGGCTTCGGCGGATCGGCGAGAGGTTGGGAGTCGTAACCCGTCCTTTTGGAACTGATTCCAACGATCCCCACTCAACAGCAGCCGTCGCAATGGCAGGCCTGGCCGGACATCCAATGGAAAACCTATATGGGCCTCTGGATGGGGTTGGTGAGCTGGGCAATAGCCCTCTGAACGGGCTTCAGATGAGCCATGAGCTCACGAATCTGTTTGAGGCTGTCGGAGGATTCGGCAACTTTATGGCACCGACGACAACCGACGGGATCAATGGCTTTGTCGGCCATGAAGGGGAGCTCCAAAATACTGGAGAGGGGCTTTCTGGAGTACTTGGGGATGAGGGGGAATTCGCGAGAGTGATACGGGATTTATTCTGATCACTGGTAGCGCAGTTCTCCCACCATGATATATAGTTATTTTGACCTGATACCCTTTTCACTTAGCCTTTCAACCAGCCTCTTTTCCCACCCGCAGCGGGTCTATCCCGTCCCGCAATCTCCAGAAGCCATCATTCATGCCTGAGGCAGTAAATTCACGTGACCATCCAGCCTCTTGCTTCTTTTGCGCTTCGTCACCTTCATGCCAGCCCCTCAATCGTGTCATCCAACAGAGCAATCAAAACAATGATCTGAACGGCATTCTGTTCTTCGCGATCGCTCTTATATCGTATCTTCGAGGCCCAAAGGCGACCACTATTAACGCTGCCCACCGCCCCACGAGGCTAATTCGGAGGCCCGTCAACCTCCGTCGATCGATTCCCTCACCAACCTGCAGCCAAAAAAATTCACCCCTCAACACAGGCCGATCGTTTTCCTTCGTTGGATATACAGGATTGAAGAAATTTGGCCCTCCTAAATTAAAGCGTGGCACCCTGCGACTGTGAATCTTTTTCCGGAGACAGCCAGTGGGAGACCGAGACCCCGTCGCGTCAATCGCACAACAATCCGCAGCGGTCCCGCATATTGACATGACCCCTCGGCTTATCAGGAGGACACCACCACTCTTCTGATCACACCAGCCCCGGTCCGCATTCACTATTCCCGCAATCCTCCCCCCGCGTCTCGTTTCTATTCTATAGTATCACCTTCTCTGCCTGCGTTAGAGGAGTGGGAGAACCCTGGAGTTCGAAAATCGTGGCAACAGGCCGTTGGTCTCCCACGAATCCCTCTTCCGCTCGGTTGTCCATTTTTGTCTAATTGAATCCTAGCACCGTGTCGAGAGAGATAGGCTCGGCGTTGGCCGACGGCCTAGATAGGCTGGATCTGAGTCAACTGTCTGAATCAACACAATCCTCAACTGCTCCGTCCGATTCGTTCGATATGTCGTCGTCCGAGGGCGCTCCCGAGTCCTGGATCTCCTCGTTCTGCTCGCTCATGGGGCATGAATTTTTCGCAGAGGTGTCGGAGGATTTCATTGAGGATGACTTCAACCTGACTGGGCTGCAGTCACAGGTACCCATGTACAAGGAGGCGCTAGAGATGATTCTGGACGTGGAACCGGAGGAGGATGAGGATGAAGAAGAGGAGGAAGAGGAAGAAGAAGATGAGGATGAGTTACTCGGTGATGAGAGACCGCCCGGTTACCGAAGAGAACGGAGGCACGCGAGGGTGGCAAGCGATTTGAGTGTAATCGAGAGCTCGGCCGAGCTCCTCTACGGATTGATCCACCAACGGTACATCACCTCACGGCCGGGGATCCAGCAAATGTTGGAGAAATACGAGATGCAGCATTTTGGCGTCTGCCCTCGGGTTTACTGTCATGGATGCAAGGTGCTCCCTGTAGGACGTTCCGACACACCGGGGCAGGAAACGGTGAAAATGTTCTGCCCGAGCTGTCAGGATCTATATACGCCGCCTAACAGCCGGTTCCACTCGGTGGATGGCGCCTTCTTCGGAACTACATTTGGTTGCCTGTTTTTCATGACATTCCCCGATCTGGACATCAACCCGCGGTTCGATGCATCCTTAAATACTCTGTCCCCAACACGCTCGGCTTCGTTCCCTTCCACTGCGACAGCTACAACTACAGCATCAACAGTTACAAACAACCAACCATCATCCTCCACGCCTCGTCCCGCGTACCCCACAGAGCTCAACGGCGTGCGCACGGTAAACTTCTGCCCCGGCTTAGGGGAAGGCAAGATGTTCGAGCCGCGCATCTATGGGTTCCGGGTGTCAGACCGGTCAAGATCAGGTCCGCGCATGAAGTGGCTACGGATGAAGCCAACAGACATCATCGAGCTAGACGAGATGGCCTTTTACAAAGCGCTGAACAGCTACGACAACGACGGCGACGCAGAGATGGGCGGCGACAATGCACAAGGCGCGGATTCAGCCATAGCACGAAGAAAGAAGGCCCCGATGCGGCGGCGGCGGTACAACCCAGATCAAATGAGCGTAAACGGGGTGGATGGCTGACCGTTTTCTTCCTTTTCCGGCATCGACCCCGTAACAAACCGCACGACATCAACATACAACCTCACTTATATCCCCGTTCTCTGCATACAGTCAATTCAATCCATACCTTTAATCCCAGTATCTTCTTCTTCCCCCGCTCATCTTCTCTTCTCCATTCTACATACTTTTTTTTTGCCCTTTCACCTTTCAACCAGCATCGAGGCGTCTTGCGTCAAGCTTTGTCCCCTTTAAGTTACCTAATCGATCGTCTCTAACTCGAGTGTTTGTCACTTTCAGCTGATACACAGACAAGACAAGACAAGACAGACACGGGCAGAAAACATGAGTCATGGACGTAATTGAATTATGAAATTTTGGTCATACATTCCCTGGTAGTTAACGTTTCTTGACCTCAGTATCGGCATACCTTACACGCACCTGGTAGTATTCATACATAAACACCCTCAGGCGAAGAGAATTGATCTCCACTCGGCACAGAAAGAAGTATACCTAACTCCGGACCAGAGACATAATCCCAGCAGAGTCGCTCAATGGACGTCCCACAATGAATGCCGCACGAGAAAAAAGAATTACATGAACGAAGCCCTGCGTCGACCTTCTCACAGTTCCAAGTAGCAGATATGAAACGAGTCGCGAATTGGACGCTTGGAATGTGAACTACGGCCAAGGAGATTGCAGCGCAGGAAATTACGGCTCTCATAATTGTGGCTAGCTAGATTGCGTAAGTCGTAGAGTACAGATTCGTGTATCAACGGCCAAAAGCCTCCGAATCCGTGGATGGGGAATGGGAAGGAGAGCCTGCGGTTCGCCATGTCGCCAGGCCAGGCAAGGGCAGATGCTCATTTCTTTCCTCAAATATCGCAGGGACTCCCACTTAGGGTAGTTAGTGTAGCGGAACCACATTTTTTCATACGAATTGGGAAAGCATCACCACTTCGCCGTGCCTTCCCTGGAACAGGAAATAGAACGCGGAACGGTCTACAGCAGGGTATGGCAGATCAGGAAGCGAATATTCGACTTACAATCTCATAGGCTGAGAGCCTAGGTGCGGCAGTCCCGCAGCACCAACGACGAGGCTGCTCGAACTCGAATCACCCTGATCCTGTAACGCCGACGGTGTGCCAACTTTAAGATGACACCTAGATTCAGGAACCAGGGTTCTGAGCCCGGCATGAAGCATCGAGAAACTCGCATTGTGGCCGCTCATTTTGTACCCGCGGGGCGTTTGTTCTCGTGCTCACTTCGGGCACAGGTGCTTGAATATCCGCCTTGACCCTCAGCCCGTCGGACGATGAGCTCGTGACAAGAATCTTGTCGAGATACCTGTCCTTGGCGAAATTTCCTGGAGGGCTGCATGCTGCTCTTGATGACGACTCAACAACCTGGTGATGTCACGTGCTTTTCCTCTGGGACTCTTCGAGCGTCAGGGCTTTGTTGCATATCTGGAGGAATAAGCTGTTGTATCGTCCAAATCAGGAGGGGCGTCAACCGGAGCAGCCCTTTCGGGCACTTACCTCTCGAAAGCAATGCCTTTCATATCCTTGCTGCAGGAGAGGAGAATCCGGCGAGGCTCAACGTGAGGACGAATCCGAGCCATATGGGAGACCGCTTCTTTTGTCGCAAATAGGAGAAGCTGGTTTCGGAATTCGAAGCCTGCCGCACCATGTGGATATCCGCTTGAAAAGACGCCCTGCACTGCCCTCAACAGATGGAGATCTACACGAGACTCGAGTCCTCGAGCAGAGGAAAACATCCAATGCGTGGAAGGCCTCCACGTCTTCTCCTGGGAGGCGGGTGCGTCAACGTCTGCGTGTCTGTCAGGCTGCCAATCGAACATGGAAAAGGACTTCAAGCCTGGGCCACGACATGCACACGCAGTCAAGCCAGGTCTGGCGCCGATGGGCCTCGGTCACAAGCGAGCAGCACCAAGCACCACATCAAGGCTCGACAGAAGAGAGATGCATCCATCTTCTGCCTGGCTGCAGGAAATACGAGTTAAATGTGTCAACAAGGAAAAACGCCGCGAGCATTCGCCAAATATCGAACCACGAGGCTGCGGCTCAATCCTCGGATGCACAGCTCTTGATGCCAATTGGCGTTTTGGCGTTTTCGTACACGAGAGACCTCGTATCTCCAGAGCGAACACCAACCCATTGGTTGAACTGTGCATATCACATCTCGCACAAATTATGACGCCTTCCGGCTCCAGCCTTCTTGCCTCGCAGCGAAGCTGGCGACGCGTGGCCAAGGCGCTGTTTTTCCCCAAGCCTGGGAGATGGATCTGCGGAATCGAGGCGTTGTGCCTCAAATGGCAAACAACGAGATTTCGATTTGCTTTGACGATCAAGAAGAAAAGGGTTGGTTGGTCAACAAGACGCAGGACGATTTCCGAATACGCACACGCTTTGCGTGGAGGAGACGCTCCTGTCATGTGAGGTCAGGTGGTTGGATGGCACGCATTCCAGAAGCCCCGAAGCCCAGAAGCCCCGAGCTGCGGAGCGTCGTAATCTTCAGGCAAGAATCACCAAACAGCTCCCTCGCCAAGCCAGCAGCTTAAAACGATGTCTCGCATTTGGTTTCGGTTTCGGCTTCTCGATCATGTCAAGAATCGACTTCACGTCTCCTGCCACTGCTCCCACCAGATAGTGTGAAACCAATATCCAACCCATGGCCCAGAAAACAAGATGCCTGTCTCGGAGTTGAGCGGTATTTAGGTCCTTAAAGCCTTATTTTCTCCACCGGCTGGGCCAGTCGTGGCGGCCTTGGGGTGCCGACGAGGCATGGGCCCTTGGGCCGCTGCTTAACCACACCTGTTATTCCAAGGTATATACGAGACGTAACCCAAAAGAATCGCCAAAAGGCCTTGCAGACGAAGGAAGAACACGCGCTGATGTTTTGGATGAGGGGAAAGCAGACAGGCAGTGATCGTTGCATGAAAATCCGATCTTTCGTTTTCGTAAAGCCCAACCAGGAAACAACATTAAGGTCCTGACAGTCACGAAGATCATCGTGATGAAAGTTGCCCAAGGAGACGGCAGAACTCAAAACTCCGACTGATCCTGACTTCAAGAGACGGAGTCGGAGCAACTTTTCAGAATGCCGCCGATCCACATGATTCTCAACCTGCCTCGTATCCGACGATGGAGTGAAGAATCGCAAAGGATCCCCACGCCATGGATTGACAAGCCTCTCACGTCCTGACTTCCTCCAGAGTGGTGCCTGCCAGACTCCTCATCTCAGCACTTAAATTCTTCGACCACATTCACCCTTCCTCAAGGCAGCTCAGCGTTCGTGGATTGTGGCAGCGCCCGTTCTAATTATACTCCGGGGAGTGGAAAGAGAAGTATTGTGCGCCTTTGCATGTTACTATTCAGATCCTCGCAAGTGATCTCGCAACCCAAGGCTTTGCATCCTCCACTGAATCCGGAATTGCAGAGCGCCGTGGCGCCCGGCGCGGGCAAGGCCACACACAACAGCGCGCAATGTGCTTGGTCAAACAGGCAGTCACATCTCTGGATCAAGAGGCGCAGCAACTCAAATCCCCACTTAACAAAGAATGCTTTCCAAGACCTTCAGTCTGAGCTCGCGGAGAGGTTCCGTCGACATTTCAAATCACATCCCTCCTTCCCTGGGCCGTGCCTTCCCGTCATGGTATCGATCGATACGCCTGTAAGAGCTGAATCCCCAAACAGGAAGACGACTCGCTGCGATCCAAGCGGATGGTGCCGGATCGCTCCAAGGCTCCGTAATGAGTCAACTTTGCAGTTGATCACCACTGCCTCTCGAATCTCCTCACTTCATTCGACCATTTTCTGCTCCTTCTTCCTTTCCTTTGGAAAAGGAAGGGCGCGGTTCCCCCCAGTCGTCTCCATCATTCACGAGGCACCAGCCGCCCGCTGGGATCCGGGCGAATCAAATCCACTGTACGCCACCCAGTCAAAGAGAGGTGGAAATAAGAACTCAAACACCAATGACAGTGCAGTCAAGAGTTGTGATTTGGTCTCAGAGTAAACTCCGGCGGCTATTTCCGTCACTTCCACACCCCACAACCCCCTTGCTCGTGCCTTTCAAGGTTCTTTGATCCTTGGGCCGTTGGTTTCCTTTCGGCCAACGCTTCAACGGAGGGCCGAATGAGAGGTCGAGGTGCATGACGGAGCCGTGGAAAAGCCATCGTTACGCACGGAATTGGGGTCGTTGGGGGCCGAAACACGGAGCTCTTCACTTCTTGCACAGCATCGAATTTCAGGCGTCCCAGCTATCTTTATACCCTTGCTTGACAATGGAGTCACAATCAAGATGATGATTTACTTGCGAGGGTATGAGGGGTAATTATCGAAATACTCCATAGATTTTCGCATCATTCTCAGATAGGAGATCAATTTCCCTAATGTCGTAATCGTACTCCAAAGTCCCAACGCCGAAGGCCATGCATCTATCCAACGCAAATCCAAAGTACCATCGGTCCATTATCGCACAGCTCGTTGAGAAGATAGTGTCCAGACAGAAACCAGTGTATCGTAACTCGTTATCAAACCAAAAAAAAAAAAAAAAAAAAAAAAACCTAAATCACAGAAGAGGATACAGATGTAGAGAGCACGGTTCCGACTCCGGCGTCAGCGGACAAGCCAGGGCAGGCTCTGCAGGCGTCGACGGCGAGGAGTGGTCATCGCTGTAACCTTGCGACAACGCAGGCATCTGGCAGAAGAAAGAAAAAAGAAGTATTAGCTCCTCTTGCCTAGGAACTGCGGGTACGGGTACGCCGCTTTGATAGAAGGGAGGAGGGTATGTACAGGGATGTTGTTACTATTCTCCGAGTGGTTGCTGTTGTGGTGGTGGTTGTGGTGGTGCTGTGCGGGAGACAGATCGATCCCGGCCATCGAGGCGTAGCTCATGCTGAAGGGGCTGATGATGTCTTCGTCGCCGTAGGAGGGGTACTTTTTCATTGCTGCGCCGGCGCCGTGCACGGAGACGGGGAGGAGCGGCGGCACGGGCGAGTTGTACTCGCCGTGGAATGCTAGGTCGCTGTATGGCGCAGGGAGAGAATGGTACGAGGGCGGGTGTCCGTACGACGAGTGCCCGTAAGGGTCAAGGGACGAGTACGAGGGGTAGGAGATGAGAGGTGGGGGGGAGGTAGAGAGCTGCCTTGTGCTCTGGTACGAGAACATGGAGCCCGAACCGCGGTCCTCTTGCGTGGAGTAGCTATCGTATGATGAGACTCGGTCTGTTGTTGAGGCGGGGCTATGGACGTCCGAGGACGATGTGGACTTTGATGCGCGGGTGTGCTTTGCGCGCGACTTGGCTGTGCTCTTGTTGGCCGGCGGTTCTGGCTTCTCGAGTATGCGCTCTGGGGATTCGGAGGTGGAGGCGGCGCGTTTCTCGAGGTCCTCCAGACGGCGCTTTAACTTCTTGCCTAGATCACCAGATCGTCAGGTCAACGAGACTGATTGATTCAGTGGTGGAGGTCCAACGGCTACTTACGGTAATTGCGCTGCGCGATGCGGTTCTGTATACGCCGGCGTTCAGCCAGGTCGGAGATCTTGGTCCAGTCCTCGTTAGGGTTGGCATTGGGACTGAAGGCACTGCTGGTCCCATGGTTTCTTGAGCTCGTAGAATATGAATAACCGTTTGACCGATGCATGTTGAGTGGAAGTAATAGAAGTAGCTAAAGTAAAAGAAAAAAAAAAGAGACAGGAGTAACTCAGTGAATCTTGGTGGCGGAAGTATGGAGAAGAGAGGGGAGGAGGGTTGCCTATATAGTTACCAGGTGGCAGAGCGGCGTATCCAGGATTAAACTGGCGCATTATTGACAAACACGCGTATCAGCGAACAATCCGAAAGAAAGAGCCACGGCCAGTCTGGCGAAGGAGCTTTTGGTGCTGAGCCCCCGGAGTCCGAATCCAGGGTTAGTCCGTGCATAAAGATGGAATCATGAAAGGGAAATTCAAAAATTCGGAATAGGAATAGAAGATGGATAACCTAGTTAATTTATTTTTTTTATTTTTTCTTTCTGAGTTCAGCAATTTTGAATAAATCTAGCATGGCTTGCCCATGTGTTGGGAGGGAACCTTTCCCGAATGGATGTGCAGGGCTGCGTCACTCGAATGAGGCTGTTGTTGGAACGCTTGAACGGAACCCGGATGCCCGAGATCACCGAGGGCCTTTTTCTCGGGGGCCTGGAACCTGGAAAGGGCAAATGACGACGACCTGCAAGAGCTAGCAGCCTCCGACTCAGGGCTGTGCTGAACCAACAGAGACAGGGGGTTGAAAGTGTTCCACAGACCCAGGCCATGTGGTTCCAGATATTCTCATTCCAACATTCCACAGCCTGCTGCTGGACAGAGTCGTGAACAAGAAAAAGAGAGTTCTTGAGGTGTGCATCATCGTTCGGCCTTGCCACCATAAAGAGACACATTCCAGGGTCAAGGGTCAAGGTTTCGGTCGATGAGATCGGGGTCAGGGAGATCGCCGGTTTTTCTTTTGTTCTCCCACTTTGTTGGTTCTTTCCTTTTGCTTCGTATTTTCTTTTTCGTTCCCTGTTGAGGGAGAAGGCTAAGGCCCAGAGAGTTGAAACGAGTACGAGGCGACGAGCCCGCGGGCAGATCCGAGTTCGTGCGGACAATTTCCTTTGCGGACTAGCGGTATTTTATCAGACCGTCGACGAAGATTCATCTTGAGGAGTCAAGATGAGTAACAACAGGAATAGCCTCTTCTGCTGATCTCCAACAGAGTGTGGCCCCTTGATCGATTCCTTGCACGTTGTGTGGGGGAGTGTTGGATGCCCTGTCAATTCCGTCCGCTTGTGCTCTGCCCTGTCTGGTCCAGCTCGAATTCCAATCGCCGACCAACATGGCAACTCTGAGCGAGCGGGTCCACGGCTTCCAGTCTGAAACAAGTACCTTCTCCCTCAAATTGTGCGTGGCTGTCGCCGTGGTTGTGGCAGTAAAGCAACACCAACAACTGCTTGAACAACAATACCATGCCAATGGCTCGAGTCTTGGTCAACCAAATGGTTACACAAGTGGCCACCGACACTCTGATCCCCATGATTACTCTTCTGACGGTGATTATTCTAAACAACTTTGTCTCTGGAATGGAGATCTTTTCTCAGCCACGCGCTGCAAATCCGTAATCCAGAATTCTGCTGCACATCGTGCGTGCTCACTCCGTGCATCAGGACGGCCCAGAGTACACATTGCTGGGACGCAGCCTCGAGGGGCATCTCCCGCTCCACAACGCTCCAATGTCGGTTGGGAATGCTGCATCTCGTGATTAATGAAAAGATAGTGAAACAGAAAGTCAAAAGCAATCGCCTATTGACAAGATACTCCGGGTATTGACAAGGTTGGCAGGCAGCGCCGAATATGGCCAAAAACGTCCAAGTGTGCTGGATCTGCCTCCAGCCCCTCTTCAGCAAATCATCGAAATGAGGGTGACGGAGAGTTGCCGACCCTGCAGAGCGATGATCGAGCGGGCGAACCAGAGCGCTGCGATCGCTGGAGCTTGGCATCTCTCGCAGTCGACCTCCCGAGCTTCGGAGTAAATCAACTACCATGGGAGGCTTTGGCCGCGGGCACACTGGATCTCGATGAAGAGTTCTGGAGTTTCGGCCCAGTCTCGCCTCCGCAACAAGAGGCCCCCGGCCTCATCGGAGACCCCGAGAAAATGACAAATCGAGGCCGACGAGCGTGCTGGGATGGCATTTGGTATCACCCACCTTACATGAAGCTTTCACAGGCCATCCAATCAGCGTGGACGAGCGACTTTCCAACTCTGGGAACCAGGCGCCCCAAATGACCTCTTGCGTCCAAAATGCGGGCTTCGTCCGCACAGGGGACATGGCACAAAGATTTCAATCAAGCGCACGGTCTCGATTTCTGCCACGTTGCACCCCTTGATCTTGGCAACCCAGCTAAGGATAAAGATCTCACCCCCAAGAAGGGTGGGTACTCAATTGCAGACTGGATGAGATCAAGGTCCTGAGACAGCGCGAGCGTTCGCCTCGAATACTCGGAATTACGGCTCGTTCTACTCTGTGTCGTCGCTCTTGACTGTCCGAAACCAACCCGGGGCCCCGAAATGCGCGCATACTGGCGATGAGAAGGTGGGGGAAAACCACCTACAACCGCACAGCGCAGTTGGTGGATCATGCCCTCTCAGGCGAAATTGGAATTCTCTCCTCCTGCCTCTGGGGCCGGAATGCGGTCAGCGGCCAGTGCCCCAGAAATTTGGACTCGAAGGAGTCCGCAGTTCCGTTCCCTTGCTGAGGCGATCTGCGGTGCCAGGAAGTGAAACTCGTGGTGAGCGAGCTCGTGCAACAAGCCAGCTCGGGCTTCCGCTCGTGGACTCGACATTTGCTGCCATAAATACAAAATCCTGAAATCAAAGCCTTGTTAGATCGCTCAATGGCTGAGCCAAGGGGGAAGAAGTTCTGCCACCCGCGGCACAGCACGGTCTCCGCGATAACACCGCCATGGTCAATCCTTGAGGGTGGATCACGCATTCCAAACCAGTCCCAGCTGAGAAACTGCCTCGACCGAATGAGGCTCAATTTCCGTGCGGCTGACCGTTGAGAAGCGGTATTGAGGGACTAACTCCAAGGCTTTGAGGGATGAGAAACGTGCTGTGGAAATAGGGAAACCTTGTTCAGAGGGACACGCAGCTCAGCCGCCGAACAAAGTCGATGTGAGAAATGGGGTGCCTCCTCTTGACGGACACTAGCGGACGCCAGCACGAGTAGGGCTGAAGAAACCAACACTCTTCGCAACGAGCCATTGGTCAGTTCGCCTGCGCTGATTCTTTCATCGCCCCATGCCAGCCCGCAGTGCCAATCCAACCGCGGCCGGTAATTCACGAGAAAGCCAATGATAATCATTCCGGAGGATGCAATGTTGATCCCGCTCAAGTTTCATTCGAAGATTCTGGGCCTGGAAGTTGGACGCCTGAAAGAGAGGTCAAACTTTCAGACTTGGCCAGAAATACGAGTTTCCGTCTGTTTGCATGTAACCCAAGCCGCTGCCTCAGCGGTTGGAGAACCTACCTGAAGTCAACTCTGTGACACGCTCGTTCAAGTGCGGTCTCCCGGCCCAGACAACTGAAGAGGGGTGAAGAGCCGCGCAACAAGATTGATGGGATTCGTCGGACGAAATGCTGTCAGCAGACGACTCGAAGATTCCAGCAAACATCTAGAAGACGTAAAGTTTGAAGCCCTGCACCTGCATGATCAGTAATCTTCCAATTTTGGCGGCAACCGCCGAAGCACTGCATGCCCAAAATGGCTGGTTTCCCGGCGCCTCCAGGCTTGCCGGGGTCTCGAGTCTTTACTCATCGATGGATAATCATCACAGAAGATTATCAATCAAGCGTCCGCAAATCCGAGAGCATGACGAGACGCTTCGCAAGCCACCAGCCCGCTCCCGCGGAGTCCCGAGCACGTCACAGGGAGTTGTCGACTCTTGTTCGGAGAAATCGGCTCACGCTCCCATCATGGAAATTGTCCGAGCTGGTGCATCTCCAGATAGGCTAAACGTGTTGCGAATAACCGATGATCGCGTCCTCAGGAGTCAGGAGTCAGGTTGCCCCCCAAGGCGAAGAATTTACGGCCGTACACTGGTCGCCGTTGGAGAAATTCAGACAAGGTGCTGACTCTCCACAGCTTGGTCGGTCTGTGGAGTCGAATCCGAGCGTCTCTCACCTCCGACTTGCCACGATTGGTGAACGCGTATCCGCAGACTATAGCTCGCGAAACTCTTGCTGTTTTCTCGGGCTTTAGTTCAAGAAAGCAAGTGGATGAATGCATCCATTCATGAAATAGAACTGTCTTGTACATACTCAACTCGCTACTCAACTCAGTCCAGAGTCATACAACATGCAAACCACCATCTGGGCTCGAGGCGATCCTTAGAGTGCAAGCCAGAACAAACGCCAGGTCTAGTCAGGACTCCAGGAGTCAAGTATCAAAAGAGAACTGATTTCGCCCCTATTTCTTCGACAGTCTATGCTCACCAAGAAGACCGTGGTTGATAGCCAGCCGGAGGAGATTACTTATTATATACAAACTATGGGCCTTGATCTGCTTGCTGATCTCGACAAGCTTGATGAATATGTAATTCGGGTGGCTATGGCGGACAAATAATGATGAAGAGAATCTCCAGCTTTACATGAAGTCATTTGAAGCTCTGGTAGAAGATGTGGAGATTGTTGAACTTGTGAAGAAGGAGGTGAAGGATAACCCCAATCAGCAAGCTACCTAGCTCTTGTATGTGAATATATATTATTATATTTTCATTTTTAGGTGCTGGAATTGATGAAATCACTGCAGTATTACCTGCTGCCATCCTTTGTCTTTAAGATCCTGTCATTCTCCCCTCCCTCCTTCCTCTCTTTTCTTTGCTCTTCATCTCTATCGATCTCCAGCCTCCTGGCTTGCCTCGGAGCAGTCCTCCATTCAAATTCATGGATATAATACATGGAAAATATCCTCAGCCCTTCTACATTCAAGTCTCAGAGAACATGGCCAAAATCAGAGGAGCTAGCGAGAACAACAAGCACAACCCGACGGATAAATCCTTGCATGAAAGCCCAAGCAAGAGAGTGTGTCAGGCTGAAGCATTGGTCCGTCTCGTATCCTCCAGCTTGCTAGTGCTTGTGACGGGCTTCACCAGTCCTTCTTCGAAAATGAGAGTACCAAGCTGAAAAAAGCACTTGGAAGTCTCCGGAGAAACAGCTGGCTCCACGCGGAGAAAGCAGATGATGGTAATAATATCCACTTTGTATTTGCAAGTCAAGTCCACTGCTGGTAGGTGTATGGTCTATAACTTGCTTTACAGAGCTTGCTAATATAGTTATCCAGGTATTTCCAGTATCTGTTCTCAGGAACACGTCCTGATAACACACTTCCTTATGTCTCTCCATTGCAACTCACTCTCGCGGCCATCAAAGGATTTAGGTCTCATAAATTGACCGACGGAATTCTTGTTGCAGTGGCCTTGAGCCTTCCGGACTAGAAGTCCAGCAAGTCCCGGTCATGAAGCTCGTCCAAGATATCAAACATTGCAAAGTGTCATCCAGGCTGCAGAGACGGCGACCCCAACACCAGCAACGCCATCGACGCCCACCATCCCTCTACATACAAGTCGCACTCGGTCAGGCGCATTGATCCAGCAAGTAAGCTCATATATATTTTGTATTCAGCGACCATTGCTAAGAAATTATAATGTAAGGTTCGAGACGGTAACTCGTGTCTCATCACTCATGAGGCCCGACATGCCCCCGCCAACATCCAGGCGTTTCCAAGCGGCACGAATGCTAGGTCCATGAAGAACTCGAACTTTTGGGAACTCCTGCGTAAGCTCTGGACCAAAGACAAAATCAAGTCATGGAAACCAAGTTTTCTAGTTGATAAGGGCACAGAGACTCTCACTAACCTCATGTGTATGGACCTGACTGTGCATGGCCTGTGGGACAAGGCAAAGCCTGCACTCATGCCCCTCGATCTTTTGCCCAACTTGCAACAGTTGACAGTGGAATTCCACTGGTTGCCGACTATGGAAAACAGCCAACACCAGCTAGCAACCCCGCCCGCCTCGCCACCAATACTATATAACAGCGCATCCGTGGGCACAGGGTTGTCTGATTACCTGACAGACCGTCGCATCCAGACCGGCGATGTGTTGACCTTACAACTAAGGATGGTTGGGCAAACCTCGCTCTGCAAGTTCGTTCCCGTCTGCCCCATGACGCTCGATATGCCGGTCGTGTTTATTCCTGGGCGTACCACACCCCCTGCTACGCAAATAATTCCTCCGGTGCAAAAGGATTCTCATTTGCCATCAGGATGATGTCAACATTGGCCCGTCGGAGGAAGAGGAAACTTCTGTTAGGTTCAGCACTTTTCTTTATGCCCATGTGTTTAAATATTGTTCTCAACCTCTAGATAGACACTCTCTTCGTCATACTTCTCAATCGACTGTTTTCCGCTTCTTCCACGGTTTTGGACCATAGTTGACAAGACCGTAGTCCGCGGGAGAACGTGCTTTCCAAAGGAATTAGTGCCTGAATCCAGCCATTTTATCTTGCTAGCATTTTCCGCTGCTGTGTATATATAGATATAGATGAGAGCCCCATGCCGTAAACCCCAGAGACATAAGTTGCTGCCAATATGGAAAAAGTAGTACATAAAACCTCTCAACAAAATGCTTCGTGGTGAAGGCCAAGACAACAAAGCAAGTGTTAGTCAATTCCACTTCACCGTGACTCTGCGTGACTTTATTTTTCTCCCTCATTTTCATAACACTCCTCCCACGCCCTTCTCATGTTCTTCTTCTGTTGCTCTCCCCGGAACTCCTCCAACATCGATGTAATCCAAAACGCCAAGATCCATCGCCTCCGCATTGGCGCCTTTCCTCAATGATGGCCTCGACAGGCTTTGGAGACTTTGCGCGGCTTCCATACGACATACGAGAGCAAATCTGGTTCGATATCGCATATCCCAGGCGGAAGTCTGATAAACTACGCTCGCTGGATGAATATTTGGGGATCATACGGGCGAGCAGGAGTCTGCATGAGGAGATAGAGTTTGCCCTGTTTGGTGGATGCGTGTTAGAGCTCGAGTTGTCACCGCTCATGTTGTTCACTTTCTCGCGTGAGAATGCCCCAGGTGGTCGATTCAGAGGGTTGGGCTATGCGGTATTCATGCAAACGACAATGCATTATGTGCTCGATACATATTCCCGCCATGGACTTGGAGAATTTCCCTTTCATATCCTTGAGCGGGTTGAAATAAGGATATTGATACCGCGCCCAGGAGACATCATCACCAAATTTACGCTGTGGAGTCTCATTCCGGAAATTGTCGGTTTGCTCAAGGGCGCCCAGTTCTTGCGCCAGCTCGTCTTTTCTATTCAGGAAGATCAAAAACACGATCAAGGAAACGCCAGCGATGACCTAGACTATAGATTCTTCCTTCGTGCCTTCTGTCAACTGCGAAAGATAGCAACCTCGATTGAAGTTTGGCCTCGGGATGCGGCCTTCACCAACGCTATAGATTGGGAATCACTTGTATGGGTTTTCGGTGCTAATTTGAAGCTCGAGCGCGAGTCGGAGCAGAGCGCTGCAATAAACGGGCAGCCAGCAAGTGACAATGAGCTTCAGCGTCAGTTAGCCAGAGACTGGTACCGTATTTGCCTCGAGGCCGGGCATCCCAACAGAAACCCGGGTGACGCCCTTGACACGTTTACTTGCATTTTTCACTTGATTTTTCCGCTCTGGAGTTGCCGGAAACCGAGTGGTCAATTCGAATTTGAAGAGCGATTTGACTGGATACTGGATAACTGTCCCGAGATTATATGGGATCTTGACCAGTGGGTTTCTCTACTCACGAAAGTACGCCATGTGCTGGAGTACAAATACTGTGTAACTCCCGAGTTGGCGTGGGACACTACCTTGCCTGAACTGTGTGAAGCTATTGCGGATGCCACCGTCAAATACTGGAAGCTTTCTCAGAAGCCGAATGCTGGAAGCTCCACTCGGTCGATGATGTATCAGCCCTCTTAGACCTACAAGCCTGTTTGTTGTTGCATGTCAAGCTATCACATAGGGTGCTGTTGAGTTGCTTCACGATGTCAGTAAGATACCCAGCGCAGCGTGTTTCGAAATTCTACTTCTGCCGTCGTTCATTATCTAGTATTTCTACCACCTTCATGCAGATGACACTTACAGAGTGACAATGCTGCAATACGCTTTGGAGCTGAGATATGAGCGAGTAAAGCTGCTCATGTTCCAACTTTTGTTTGCTGTCAAAGCTTTGGGGGTCTGCATACTTTCTCCCTCTAAGAGATAACATCTGAGCCTCGATAACCAAATCCGTCGGCATCCCGCATTGAATGATGATTTCTTTCCTGATCCCTTCAATAGGAGTCCCATGCAATAAGCCCATACTCTCACCACTCCACCCTAAATTCCGGGAGCCAGTAATAGTCTGCTCATCTTCTCCGTCATCGATAGAACCTCATTGAAGCAGATCGTCGAGCTAAGCGTTCAGTGGATCGTCCAGGATATCTCCAAGCTTGGTACTGAACGGTGGCCCATCGTCGGAATTACGCACAAGACGGCGCACGGAACTCCGCTGTCTGAAGTCCGGGTTCCAACGAGGATGGTCAAGACGGAATGGAATTCAGTATTCCGCACACCAAGAGGCTGTGTCGGGATCTTAATGGAGATAGGTAGATTTGTGAGTACGTCACCTGCGCTGGAGATGTCGGTCTTTTATGCACACGCACCCCGCGCGCTCCTTTCCCTGGCCGGGAATCCTTGATCCCATAATCACCATTATTATTTATGTTGCCTGTTTTGCCTGACCGTACCCGGAAATACGACTCCGGGCCGGGAGTGCTGGAGCTTTCCTGTCATGTCGATCTTCTCCGAATGCCCCCATGTGGGCGGCTGAGGAAGAACCTTCGCTGTCGACATCCATGGTGAATCCCCGGATGCGTATCAAACGACGCGGCCCACTAGCCCAATTCGCAATTCGCAACTTCTCGCCAGAGTCAGAACTACCTTTTTGACATTTATTTGGCTCTTGCAACGCTGAACGCCCTACCTAGGCCCAAACAAGTAAACGGGTGCGCCTGCTCCAATGGCTGGAACCGAGAAAAGAACAGAATACGCAGCCTCAACGAGCCGAACAAAGACAAATATGGAGTACAAATACACTTTAAGGTTCATTCATTCATGATTCTTCGCTTCCCAGCCCCGGATAGACACTAAACAGACAGGCCGCCTGGCCTAGGCCGAATCAAGAAGATCAATAATATGAACTGAAATGAGAAACGAGACAAAAAAATTAGAGAAAATAGACAATAATGTCCCAGAAATTCAAATGGAGCAAAATCCCTCCGTCCCTACATATGGATGGACGATGAGAGAATCGCACGCTCGCTCAACCTTGGTCACCAACTTCGTCCGTCCAGCTCGAGGTCCTTCCGAGGAGGGATTCAATGTTGGCAGACCAACAAGAACCCACGATCCGATTCGGCAGCCCCAGGATGAGGAAGATCAAGATCGTCCGGAGTACGGGGGCGCAGTCTCTTCTGGATCTATGATTACGTAGTCCCCAAAGGCCAGGATTCGGCGTCTTTCCGTTTCTCAGGCTCCTGCCCTGGAGCTATTATTAACCCAAGAAATATTCACCATGAAGGATTGGCGGTTCTCGTTTAGCTCTTCGGGTGCTTCTATGGCCCCGGTTCGGGGCCAGGGTGCGCTGGATTCCTGGGGATTTGGAATGTGGTGCGGCTGTGCAGCAGTTGTTGCTTTACTTGGGGTTGGGGGCTGTTTTGTGGGGAGGTCGTTGAGGAATTTGTGGATGATCGTTCAGCGAAGTACAAAGCCTTGGGAGCCAGGACTGGTCTTTTGGCTACGTGGAGAGGAAGGTTCGGTCAGATGACGCCGCGGCATTAGTTAGGGATGGTCTCTCCCTGCTCTAAAAGTTTATCGCATTGAAGAATATAGGTAGTTTAACGCTCATGCTCAGCTCAAAATAGTAAAGCATGGTTGCCAATTGTAGCTTCCGAACCAAAGCATGCGATACTCAGGGGTAGGGTATTTACTCGCACGTCCGTTACAGGACATAGCTAAAATATGTTAGCACAATTTCACAGCAGGCAGCGTACCGGGAAACCTACCTCCATGGGTGCTCCTCGTCTCCATACTGGATCCCCTCGATCCAGTTCTTCATCTGGAGGGCAATCTCCCCGGCCTCCTCATGCTCCTTCAGTCCGCAGTTCACCAGTTTACCCCGGTAACTAATGGTGCGCACTGGACTGACAATAGCCGCTGTCCCAGATCCAAAAACCTCAATCAGTCTCCCCTCATCGGCGGCCTCGGCCAGCTCCGCCATCCGAATCTTGCGCTCAGTGACGTCCCAGCCCTTCGGGACAAGCCTCTCCTTGGCGAGACCTAGCACCGAGTCTCTGGTGACACCTTCGAGGATGGTTCCGTCGAGAGGAGCAGTCACCAACTCTTTCTTGCCAGTTTCCTTGTTCTTCAGTCCGATGAAAAGATTCATCGTGCCCACTTCTGTCACATACTCTTCCTCTCCGAAGAGCCATAGGTTCTGTTGGAACCCTCGGGAGGCGGCCTCCAGCTGAGGAACAATGCAAGGAGCGTAGTTTGCTCCCAGTTTCTTGTCCCCGACGCCTCCCGGCCAGGCACGGACGGCATAATCCGTCGCCTCTAATGAAACAGCCTTGAATCCGGTCGGGTAGTATGGCCCCACCGGGCTGGCGATGACGAAGAGAAGAGCAGAGCCTGGTGGGCCAACGCCGAGTGTGTTCTGCGTACCGATCATCGTGGGTCGCAGATACAGCGAGTAGCCTCGAGCGCTAGAGAGACAGGTTTAGCGGGCGAGATAAAACGGAGAGGTGCTTCACATACTCGGGGATGAATCGGCTATCAAGCTTGACCAGCTCTCCAATCATTTTGGTAAGGGCCTCGCCGTCAAATGTAGGCAGAGCAATGCGTGCAGATGACTTATTCAGGCGCTCCATGTTCTTGTCCGGCCGGAACAGCCGAACCTGGCCTTTACTATCTCTGTATGCCTTCATACCCTCGAAGCACTCGAATGCATAGTGGAACACGCAAGCTGAGGGGTCTAGTTGGAGTTTCTGGTAGGGAACAATCTTGGGTGCATGCCACCCATCTGTGGCAGTCCATTCTGCAGTAAACATATGATCTAGCAAAGCGTTCCATCAGCAATTGTAGACCATTGACGGCATTTCATCGAGAGCATTCGCACCAGTGAATGTCCTTCCGAAAATGAGGTCCTTCGCAGGCGACAGTTCTTTTGGCGCCTTCGTTTTCGTGATGGTGAGCTTCGACGCATCCAAAGCAGCAGCCTGGAAAGCACCTGGAGTGGCACTGAAGCTTCTCTGCCATAACAACCGGTTCGCACGAGCAGTCTGAACACGAGGAGCAGCGAAGAGAGGAAGCGCCCGTCGGCGCGCTGATTGCTGGAGTGAATTCATGGCTGCTCAGAGACTCGAGGGAACTGCAATGGGTCAGAGTCAACTTCGAAGAGAGAAACAGAAGGAAAGCAGGTTATGGGGCGGCTAGCAGCGGTTCCAGCTCTTAATCTTGCGAACGGATTTTCGAGACAACTCCGATAACCCCCCCTTCTCGCTCGAAAAATTGGGGCCTGGTATCTGGGGATACGAACCTTTGGCCAATAAGACGGCACGCAAAATTCAGTGATTGATGTGCAGCCCTTGAGTCACGGCTGAAACGAGCGATAACGAAGTGTCAACACCCAATGCTTCCTCCGCAAACCCACATCTGCCATTCGGTTTGATGTCCGAAGTCGGCCTCCACCGGATAACCGGCAAAACAAATGAGGCGGTGAGTCAGGAGCTTTGACTTTGGTGATCTCAATTTCACGTGATCTGGTGGATAGGGAATTGAGGCTGATAGCTTTCGAAGGATGCTACTGCTACAATTCGCTAATGAGGGACGACAACGTGGATTAACCCTGAATGAAATAAAAGAGTCAATCCTTCCATCGACTTTTCTCTCCTGCCTTACACTTCCGAACTCTCCGTGTGGTGATCGTCAATTGTTTCGTTATTCTCGGCCATCTTGCGATCCGTGTTGGGCTGCGGCCACTCGAGGCACGCAAGGTGATTGCGTCGCACACCGAATGGAATGAAATAATTTCTTCTTCGTCGTTGACGGCCGAATACCGCTCAGAACACCTTCCCGAAAATGTTTTCGTCGGCGCTTAAATCGCTAAGCTCCAACATCTCCGCGAACTACCAAGTCTCCCCGCATCCCACGGTTGTCTCGGGTCCGTGGAAGATTCACGATGGGAAGAAGAAGTCAACCAACACCACTGCGTCTATTTTCATCTTCGACAAGAAAGCTCTCGATGCTCGATCTGGTGGGCTGGGAGGCCGGTCTGGCTCTTCAATCCGAAAGCCGCAGGAGGAGGTCGTCGAGCGACTGAAGCGTGAGGCCGGTAATTTAGCTCGCCTTAGACACCCGTCTATCTTGCAAGTACTGGAGCCTGTCGAGGAGACACGATATGGCGGTCTGATGTTTGCTACGGAGAGAATTACCGCCTCCCTGGCTGGACTTCTGCAGGAGAAAGATTCGCAAGAAAACGGTGGCAGGATTGGTTCGCGGACATCCCGATATATGGTAGAAGAACCTGACGGTTCGCGGAGGCGAAGGGACCTTGATATCGATGAATTGGAGATTCAGAAGGGCCTGCTACAGGTGGCCAAGGGCCTTGAGTTTCTTCATGAGTCTGCGGGCTTAGTTCACGGCAATCTGAACCCGGAGGCTATCTTTATCAACGCGAAATCTGACTGGAAAATATCCGGCCTGGGGTTCGCTGGTCCATCAGACCCCGCAGAGTCGAAGTCTAGCCTTCCCCCTCTGGCTCTATCAGAGGTGCTGTATCAAGACCCACGCCTTCCGCCATCTGTTCAGCTGAATTTAGACTACACTTCTCCCGATTTTGCTTTGGATTCAAACGTCAACGCCTCCGCGGATTTATTCTCCCTTGGGCTCATAATCATAGCTCTTTACAACTCGCCTCATGTGTCTCCGTTAAAAGCCCATGGCAGCCTCGATGTCTATAAAAGACTGCTCAGTTCGCCTTCATCCACTCCATCGCAGGGCAACAACTTCCTCTGCTCGGGCTCTATCCCAAAGGATGTGCTCGCGCATGTACTCCCAAGGCTAATAACAAGAAGGGCCGCCCAGCGCCTCACCGCTCGAGAGTTCCAGCAGTCTCAATATTTCGATAATATTCTTGTGTCAACAATTCGGTTCCTGGAATCGCTGCCGGCCAAGAATCCGAACGAGAAATCACAGTTCATGCGTGGGCTACAACGTGTTCTTCCGGAGTTCCCTGTATCTGTTCTGGAGAGGAAGCTTTTAGGAGCTCTACTAGATGAACTCAAGGATCGCGAGCTCCTCCCTCTGATTTTGCAGAATGTCTTTGCGATCCTGCAACGGATTCCCAACCCACATCGTGCCCTTGCCGATAAGGTTATCCCCCGGCTCAAAGAGGTCTTCCCGGCTAGTAAGGGCGCATCTCAAGAGCGTGATTCAAAGAAGGATGCGGGCCTTATGGTGGTTCTCGAAAATATGAATGTCATCGCAGAGAATTGCCCTGGAAAGGAATTTAAAGATGGTAAAGCCCCTAATACAGCATATATCTTCGTCTCTAATATCCCTAGATATTCTTCCCCTAATACGCCTCGGACTGGATTCTCCCACCCATACATTGGTGGATGCCGCGATCAAATGCCTGCCTATGATTCTGCCCGTTCTCGACTTCAGTACAGTAAAGAATGAAGTCTTTCCGCCGATTGCTTCTACATTCAGCCGTACGAATAGCCTCGCAATCAAAGTGCGATGTCTAGAGGCCTTTACCGTACTGTGCGGTGGTACCACGGATCAGGGTGGCGCTATGGAAGACGACTTGGCCGGTGTAGTCGAAAAGAGCAAGCCACAGCCCACGAAATCATCTATCTTGGATAAGTACACGATGCAAGAGAAACTCGTTCCCTCGTTGAAGGCCATCAAAACCAAAGAACCCGCCGTTATGATGGCGGCTTTGGGCGTCTTCCGGCAGATCGGTACGGTTGCGGACTCTGATTTCCTAGCCTTGGAAGTCTTGCCGGTTCTTTGGAGCTTTAGTCTCGGCCCGCTTCTTGACTTGCGTCAATTTGGCGAGTTTATGGCCCTTATCAAGAGTATCTCCTCGAAGATCGAACGCGAACAGATGAAGAAACTTCAAGAACTCTCTTCAGGAGATTCGAATGGATTCCAGAACGGGACGGCTGCATCCTCAAAAGGCACAAATAGCTTTGTGTCTGAGACGGAATCTGCCCGAGATAATTTTGAGCGCCTGGTACTTGGGCGGGGCACAACAGGGTCTCCAAACGGCCAGGAAAATGATATTTGGGGTGGACTGGTTCCCGATGCGCCATCTTCGCAATCTTCCACTCCAAAGGCAAGCTCGACCATGTTTTCTTGGTCGTCAACTACCACAGGGTCGATTGGTAGACCATCAAGCCTCACTGCGCGCTCCATTACCCCTGACTTTAAACTGAATTCTTTCCCATCATTGGAGCCTGCTGCAAAACAAACAACACCCCCAACGACAGCATTTCCAACTCTTCAGCCACCGGCCCCTAATCCTTGGAGCACGCCAAATACCCCTAGCCATATGCATCAGTCTTCGGGAAGTAGCCCTTCTCTCGCTTCACTCGCCGGTATGAACACCGGCGCGTCTTCAGCTAGAACCAGCTTGCAGGCTACTCCGAATTACTCTGCATTCTCTATTCTACCTCCACCTTCTACCCAGACTGTCAATGCTTCACCTATTGTCACTCAGCCTTCATTCAATGTGAATTCTGGGCAGCCGTCATCATTCTCCCCAATGAATGTGGTGCAAGCGCCACATGGGACGCAAAAACAAGGGCTGGACAAATATCAGAGCTTAATATAATGGCAAGGCGACGACTCGGTAGAGGATTTTTCCTCTCCCTTTCGTTTGTTGATACCTTCAACTTGTGTTGTACACATTTCGCCCTCTTGTACAGGTACATAGATGACTACATTATTCCCCCATCCATCGTTTGAGACACACTGGCTCCGCAATTGAGAAGTAGTAACGTCCGGAGAACCAATGGCCAACTTCTGACAGCACCCGTCGGGGCCTGCTCTCCTTGAAAAGGTAGAATGATATCATCGATGTATCAAGTCCCCACTTCCGCCAAGCAAACCGCAGCTTGGGTGAGCTCAAGCTCGGGAACCTGATGCAGCGATCGGAAAGTCCTGTAAGTTCGGCAGCTCAACGCAGCTCCACGAAAGTACCGTGGTATTGATGCGCTCTCTACAAAGAGGGGTATTCAAACGCCCGCCGCCGGCATTCCACCGCCCCTCCACGTTTCTTCGACCCCTCACTTGTCACTTCCTTCGACTTTCTTCCACTCTCCCAAATACTCCCCGAAGCGCGAAATCCTGTATACCTCTACCTGTCATCATGGACGCCAATGTCAAGCAACATTATCTTGCTGATTCACCCCCAACTGTGGTCCGCTTGGAGATCAAACACCACTTTGACAACCTTAAGGACAAGGACTTGAGGAAATATGCCCATTACATTAGCCGGTATGTTCCTACAAGTTACACCCCCAAAGCCTGTATCAAGTCAAATTCAATCATTTGCACATTGCATTCGATAACGCACTCCTCTTCCAAATACCCCATTACTTGAGATTCGCACGCGACTTGAGTTGACTATACGCTGGCCAGAGGTTTTACCTGATGACCCACCCATTCCTCTCCATTGTACTAACGTGATCAATCCTCACATTTAGAGCTGCGTTTGAAGGAACTCGTGTCACTCTCCGTCAGGTTTCCCCTGAGTCTGAGCCGATTTATGACCTGATTCTAGCACTGCACCGGGCCTGCGATGGAAACTGGCCGGAGCTTGCTCGAAAGGCAAATGTCAGCGATGAAAATTTACGTTTTTTCTTGGAATACTCTGCCCAATTCCTGGGGAACTCTGGCAACTACAAGGGCTTTGGCGACTCAAAATTCATCCCTCGCTTGCCTGTGGAGGCCTTTGAGGCGTTGTCTTCAATAACACCCGAAACAAAAGCTGCCTTCGTAAAAGCAAACGCAGCTGGAGGTGGTATCTATGAGACAGCAGTGCAATCTCTTATGCACCTTGGCTATCCAGAGGCTGGACACCTGACAACATATTACCCTGATTCACCCAGTATTACCAAAGAGGAAATCACGGCTATCGGGGATTTCTTTGAACAGAAAGGCCTGCCTTTGGAAAACACTCGACTTCGAAAGACGGCTACCGGAGATTTTGAACTGCTACTTGCTTCCGGCGTGTCTCATCCACCAGCTCGGGATAGGGATCTAGGAGATGCCACCTCTTTTGACCTGGATGGGGAGCTCAATGGGAAGAAAGTTCACCTTGTTTTTGGTGACCACCTAGAAGAAATGGCGAAGATTGCTCACAGTGTCAAACAAGCCGGCCTTCATGCTGCAAACGATACTCAGAAGCGGATGCTGGATGCATATGCTCTCTCCTTCGGGGCTGGTTCCATCGAGGCGATCAAAGAAAGCCAGCGATTGTGGGTGAAGGATCAGAAACCAATTTTGGAGACGAACTTGGGATTCGTGGAGACATACAGGGATCCTCATGGGGTAAGAGGGGAGTGGGAGGGATTCGTTGCTTTGGTGGGTGACAAAACATTCTGCAACCCGCCGATAGAACTAATACCGGAAATAATAGGTTAACCTGGAGCGCACTCGAGCTTTTGGGAAACTTGTTGACAGTGCAGAGAGCATGATCCCTAAGCTACCCTGGGGCAAAGATTTTGAGAAAGATAAATTTCTCAGTCCTGACTTCACATCTCTTGAGGTTTTGAGTTTCCAGTCATCCGGTATTCCCGCTGGGATCAACCTTCCCAACTACGATGATATTCGACAGAACCTAGGGTTCAAGAACGTCTCCCTCGGGAATGTGCTGTCCGCAAAAGCTCCCAATGAACCCATTCCGTTCATTCCGGAAGAGCATCAAGGACTCTATCGCCAATTCCGTGACCCCGCCTTCGAGGTGCAAGTTGGTATTCATGAGCTTCTTGGACACGGAACTGGCAAGCTACTGCAAGAGACTGCGCCAGGAGAGTACAACTTCGACATCTCCAATCCTCCAATAAGTCCGGTGACCGGCAAGCCGGTATCAACGTGGTACAAGCCAGGTCAGACCTGGAGTTCTGTTTTTGGCCCCATTGCTTCTTCGTATGAAGAGTGCCGTGCAGAGTGTGTTGCCATGGCTCTAAGCTGTGATTTTAGCGTTCTTAAAATTTTCGGCTTCGGAGATGGGAAGGAAGATCTCTCAAATGAGGCTGGCGATGTTCTGTTTGTGGCATACCTGCAGATGGCTCGTGCAGGTCTGGTCGCTTTAGAATTCTGGGACCCCAAAACGAAGAAATGGGGCCAGGCACATATGCAGGCTCGCTACAGTATCCTGCGCACATTCCTTGATGCTGGCGATGACTTCGTGAAACTGGCATATACCAAGGAGGATCTTTCTGACCTCGAAATCAAGCTGGACCGCTCCAAGATCCTGAGCCATGGGCGGCCAGCAGTGGAGAAATACTTGCAGAAATTGCATATCTACAAGAGCACAGCAGATTTTGAATCAGGCAAGGCGCTCTATGATGATATCACCTCGGTTGATGAGTGGTGGGGAACCGCTTTGCGCGATATTGTTCTGAAGAACAAGATTCCCCGCAAGGTATTCGTGCAAGGCAATACAGTACTAGATGGGGACGATGTTATTCTAAAGGAGTATGAACCGACGCTCGAAGGTATGATTCAGAGCTTTGTGGAGCGCGATGTCTAGACGACACAGCATCCACTCCATTCCACGGCGATCAGAGAGTAGTCTCCGTGGGATTAACCTGAACATCTTCATTACTGCCGTGCACACAACTCAATCTTACAGCGAATATATTGACAAGTTGAATGTCTCTTCCTCAATCGCGTCTCGAGATACATACCCTGCATCTAGATGCCCCGTGCGTTCTCATCTTTACCAGGAGCATGAATAATGTCGGGGAGACAGATCCAGGCCAACAGAAAAATTAGAGCTTTCCATCCAAAACGTGCGCGATCAGAATATCAAAATTAGAGTAGAGTATGGTCTCTCCCACAGTATGGTTTGGCTCTCAAGTGGTTGACACTGCGCCCGGCATGCTCTTACATTGCCAGGAGCACCCCCACACCTGCACCAGGTTGGCTCCCCAAAGACCCTGAGAGCGTGACGAGCTCTGAGCGCTCCCTACTACCGTCTCTTCTCCTCTCCTGCTTCTTTGGCTTTTACTCCAGAACTACTATCGCAATTTTTCTATCGACTTCATTAAGCAATTTTTGTGCGACTTCTCGCCATTCGATTCCGCCGAATCCTCGTTGCTTGCGCCCTCATGTGCAGACGGATTTAGGGGACTGGTGGGCTCCCGATCGGCAAGAGCATCTTGAGTCTGGATCACCTCTGATCAACGGGACAGCCTTTTTGTCAGAGTCGTCATCCCCTCCACAGCCCAATTCGCGCAGATTAAGGCCATAGAACAGCATTTGAACGAATCTCGACGCCTTGTCGTGGCCATCGGACTCTCGTGGCTCGCCTCCCACGGCGCGGCCGCCTCCCCATCACCACCTCACGGACCCTGTGGAGGAAGACGATTCTCTCTATACCGCACCACCGCCACACTCTCCGTGCTCGGAAGCATCCTCCTCTAGCTTTTGTTCTTCGCGCCCCCCACCGTTCTCGTCACTTGTCTTTTCCCCGACTGCCGACCCAAATCGTGCAGAGCATACAAACTTCGAACCGTGTTGCACCTCCCCTCCAGCCTTCTCTCCTCTACTTCCCGAAGACGAACCTCGAGAACCCGAGCCGTCATCAGCATTAGTCGCGGAAACAAAGTCATCCTTCTCTCGAGACCCCAAAGGAGACCACCCCGGGAAGAGCGCTGACGACGGAGAACCCCCACCACCATACACCGAGGGAGACAGTCCTATCCACTCGTTCACATACGTGATGTCGGCGGCAGGAGGCGCGTCGAGTATTATTACTCAGGTACAACAGACTGGAGGGCCTCCGATAAACACACTTGGTGGTATGCGCATTCAATTTGACGCTCGCTAAAGTCGAGATTCCTTGCTAATGAGCTCGATCTCTTAGATGCTGGTGGTGACGAACATATCACTCTTGATCTCCGGTACGGAAGCATGTGGTGTAGCGCTTTTGTACCTCTTTCATTAACTCGTTTTATAGAGGAACACGATTCACGCTTTCTCGCGATGAACTATTGACCCTCCCAGAATTTGTCCTTCTATCGCTTTTCCCGAACGGTTTGCTGCCGGACGGGCATATGAATGGCTTCCATGAAAGCGATGTATATCCCGTTGATGTAAGTCAATTACCACTATCCCTGTCTCGGGCAAATGTGCTCGTCGCACGACACGTTGACAGATGCTAATGGTTGATTGCAGTATGACCCAGCATCCCTACAGTACATGCTAGACTTTTTTCGCTCAGTCGCCCAGTCTATACCAGCATCGCCTTCGGGATCACAGGATATTGATGCGTCTGCTGATGCTATACAAGGCTCGACCAGAGATATGCTCCAGGATCGAGCAGGTATCATTGTTCTACGCGAAGATTTGGACTTTTATGCAATTCCCCCACGCCACGATATTGATCACGGAGAGATGATGGAGGTTAAGCGCTCCGCAGCCAAGGCGCTTCTCGGACAGGATGGGATATTTTCGGGGCTAAGGAAAAGCGACGAGCCCGGTTCCACAGAGCAGCATCTCATTGAGATGCTCACCGCAGGGTAAGTTACGTCTGGTACATTAGCGATTAGCGATGACCCGCAACATTAGGCTAACCAACTCCAGTGGGTTTGATCGCGGCGACCGATGGGGGCATCGTGCCCCCGAACCCAACAAAGCTGTAATCTGCAGTCTTGCGTTAGCCAAACTCCGGACCGACATCAGAGGCGATCTAGCCAGCAATAATGTCGGTATGGCTCAAAAGCTGCTCCTGTTTTGGCGGAAGCCAGCTCGCCGATGCTGGTGGGAGGGCGTTGAACTGTCGAACGTAGACGGAGTTGACAGCAAAGTTAAGATCTGGATACGCAGGGTCTGGACCCTAGAAATGGTAAGTGTGCATAGATTGAACCTTAGCCGTACCTCGTTCTAACCCCCCTCCAGAGCGTAATTGGCCTCCGATAGTCTTCAACGGCTAGGTCCTAAAGTTTGGTTCTGTTTTCTTTTGCCGCGTTATACCAGCCATATCCGCATTCTCTCCCTGCTACTTTCAGGTGCACGCTAGATACACACAATTATCAGCATTTCGTCCCTTCTTGCTTCAGACCGCCTTTGCAGAGTTTACGATATCCTCGAGTTCGCCGAATCTACATATACTAACCAAAAGAGTGGGGTGTTCAACTGTTGGGTGCTTGCGCGATCTTGTTTATAGTGTTTCCTAGCTGGCCTACCTCCCTGCGTCGAATCGCCCGCTTCATTCTTCAATCCAGGAGCCGCGTTTCCCAATCCCCAGCCAAACCTGTCTGTTTCTCTACCATCCATGCTCCACGAGTTGCTAGATATGAGATGCTTGCCGACGACTATAGCAGCATTACCACATAATATCATCCACTCATCTGAAAATAGTGAAATGAAGTCCATCCCCTACAATATGATTCTCCTGGGAAGAGGAGATGTTTGGGTGAGTTCACGTGACTGTATCTCTGGAATGGGACTAGCGCTGCAAGGCCTTTGCCAGGACGCGGAGCTCGAGCGCGATCACCATCCGAAGAGCTCAAGAATCGAAGGTGTTCTACCTGATCCAAACCCGTTAAGCACAACTCAAGCCTTAGAGTTTACTTGAAGAGAGTCATATTGTTTATCGTATTTTCTTCGCCCGCTTCATACAACTGGAACAATTGCCCTTTTTTCCCTCTTCGCTCGTCGCTCCGTCCTTGATCAGTCGAATTCGCAGCTATCTAGTTCCTCGCCACATCACAGCTCCAAGCTTCCCCGAAACCTAGCCAGCGGACGACAGGGACATGTTATTGCCCATTTAGATGGCCAACATGTCCCCTCTCAGAGGTTATATCACATCTTATCCTCCGCGAGTGCGGCAATATGCGAACGCGCTCTTCACGCCTGTCATTCCTCAAACCCAAGTTGGTCCGACACCGCGGACCACAAAGCGAGGAACCGCAGCCATCAACTACGCAGAGGATGGCTATGACGACGACGACTTCGATGATAGTGAGGGTCCCCGGAGACCTACGGGTCTGAGGAGTCTTCGACGAGAAGAATCCTCGTTTGACAAAGCAGCCCTGGCCGAGAAATTGGGCAAGGAGACACATGCCCCAGTAGAAATTCAAGGGATATTTCGAGATTGGATGATAAAGAGGATGCTACGGCCCGCGTAAGTTTAAAAATTGCCTTGATTTCTCAGTGCCTGCTAACTTCGCTCGTGGTTCCCTTAGGTGTGCCGACCAATTGCAAATACAAGCGCAGCTCCCTCTCACCCTTATACCCATTCGAATTGACCTCGAGGTCCCCGCGCATCAACCTCAGGAGCCCTTTGCGCTACCACGGAATGTGCTCGACCCCGCGATCCACCCAACTCTACCTGCATACAGAAAACCGGAGCCTTTACCCGCGTTCCGGATCAAGGACACGTTTATGTGGAATCTCCACGAAGCTCTCTCGACTCCCGAAGAATTCGCTTTAGGCTTTGTTCACGACCTGGACCTGCCTAACCAGCAAGCGATGACTCTGGCGATCGCTACACAGATCCGACAGCAATTAGAGGAATATGCTGGCGTCGCGCTACACCCGCTGTTCCAAAGCACACAACCAAAACCCGCTGCTTCACAAGCAGGTCTATCGCGCGACATGTCTGCTACCCCGCTACCTACGCATGCTGCAACGCCAGACAGCCGAGCAAACTTGGTGACCGCGACGAAGGAACCTCTCGTGAATGACAGCATATTGAATCCAGACGATGCCTATAGGTGCATGATTCATCTGAACATCAATTTGCAGAACAAGCTGTATACGGACAAATTCGAATGGTCTCTTCTACACCCTCCGGGGATGGCCGAGGAATTCGCACGAATTACGTGCGCAGACCTTGGGCTAGGCGGAGAATGGGTCGGAGCTATTGCGCATGGGATATATGAAGCGGTGTTAAAGCTGAAAAAGGAAGTCTGCGAAAGTGGTGGACTTATCGGCGGCCTGGGCAGCTATGGAAACGAAATCGATAACCAAGCAGCCAACGGCGCTGAGGCGGGGTGGCGATATGACCCGGAAGGTCTTGGCGACGAGTGGGAGCCTAAAGTGGAAACATTATCAAAAGAGGAGATCGAGAAACGCGAGGGAGATCGCGAGCGGCAGATCAGACGGTTACGTCGAGAGACTGCGCGGTTCTCTTCAACGGCCGGGATCACTCCAGAAGTTTCGCGACAAGGGAGTGGTTTCTTTGATATCGATAGCGAAACACCGCTAGGCAGGGGCGAAAGGAATAAGCGGAAGAAGCGGTTCCGCAGTCTCAGTCCACTGGGGAGGGGAGGAACACCAGGTGGTCGAGGCACGCCAGACACCGGATCCGGGGCGGGATATGGTGGAGGCGGTGGTACATTATCTGACTGGTTCGTTCATTTACTCCTTCTATTTGGTATTTTTCTAACAAGCTTAGGGAACGGCAAAATTGGCGATGCAGTCACTGCATGGTATGGGGATCCGCGGTGTGGGCCGTGCGAGACGGACCTGCTGGTCCTAAGGTAAGCAGAACCCGCCAACGTCCATTGATCAGAAATATCAACCAAGAATAGACACTCTGTCACAACTGCGGTCTTCTATACGAACGAGACAAGGCCGTTCCCGAATGGTCCAGGGATCTACACCGTCACGACGCACCTGTTGGGCGGGGATGAGCCTCTCACAAACCACTGGATCCGAATTCAAGACCCGTCACAGCTACAGTCAACAAGACCGACAACTGCATCACTTATTCTGTCTCCATACTCTGAGACAGGTTCGATCTGCGGGTACAACCTGGCCCGAGCAGTCGTCATTTTTGGAATCCCCCTTAGTCCATGTACCATTAAACCTTCAAAAGCTTGGTCATGATATCTTATGAACCTTTCACAGTCAGGACTGGCGCACTACTACTCGATCCGGCATTCTGATATTCCTATTCTCCGCTTTTCCTTTTCTCCTTCTCTTCCTTCAACCTATTACGGCTTATACAATTTACTGTTTCTCTGGCTTCCTTGATCGGGTATATGATATGTACACTGGTTTGTATCGGGAGGATTTTCTCATTTTATTTCCAGCTTATTACTTTATCACTACTGTTAGAAAGGGAGCAAAAAGCAGAGCCATGAGGCGAAATTCAGCATCCTGGATTACATCAGCCCCATGTGTTGCATGGGGCGTCGTGACTACTAAACTCGGAGATATTTGCACTTTCTATATTCTTGAATCGCAAGTATTCGAATTCGTAGGCTACCTGGCATCTATGAAAACAATCTGGTATCTAACTTGCTAATCGCAGGACAATTGCTGCTTGTAAGACAGGAGTCACCCCAACTATGCTCAGACGCTTATCGCACAACAGGAAAAGCCGACGAAACACCGTAGGCAGGACATTTGAACTTCCTGATCTTCTTCCCTTCAGATTGCGTGGCAGGCTCCTGGGCGGAAAATAACGTTAGCAATCGACTCGATCCCAAAAGAGAACGTCAAGAAAGACAGAGGGGGTAGACATACCGACTGAGCCCGCCGTTTCCTCCCAGCCACATTATGAGTCCCAGTCCGAGTCCCAGTCTCTCGAGTCCGACTCCGACCGCCTGCAGCAACAGCCGCAGGCAAAGAAGCCGCCGACCCGAAACAAACTACGTTGCGAGCCCCGTCGACACGAACCCCGGCATCGATATCGATTGTCACCGAGGCAGGTCCAGACCCACACCCTAGGGGCGAAGAAGTGGAAGAAGAAGGGTAGACACCAGATCTCTGCAGAGCAGCGACAATAGCTGCAGTTGTGTTTGCGAGCTTCGAACCCGGGCTTGGGCGGTCGTTTGCGTCTGGGTTGTCGCTGCTGCGTTGAGGATGTGGGTGGTGGTTGACAAGGCCGGTTGCAATCACGATTGTATTTCCGTCGCCGTTGATTTGGACCGAGGAGTTGAGGTTTATTGTTAACGTCTTCGAGTCTGGGGGTGGGATTATTCGGGCTGGGTATGGTTGGTCTTTCGCTGTGTTTTCGTAGTCGTATACAGCGTCATCGTCGTAATCATGATCATATTCCTCGTAGTAGTCGTCATCATATTCTTGACCTTGAGACGGGATACCGGCCGTGTACGGCGGTGGAGCGCGAATGCCCGTCACAGGACGTCGATATCGGACATGGGGTCGGGCTGAGAGTTTGTCGAGGTGCTGGAGAAGAGAATCATCATTGTTGTTGTTCGGGGGAGGGAGCATGTCGCCGAGACGGATGTCTGCGGTAGGGGATGGGGTGGTGGCGTAGCTATGGTCTATCGTATATAGTACTCTCAACTCTTGATCAAGAGCAGAAAATCGACGGAAGATGACAAGACGAGCCCTCCGGCGGCTGTTAAGGCATATCTATATATGTTTGTATTTGGGGCCGGAGTCGTAGCAACGTAAGAGTGTAAATTAAATATATACAACACAAGTCGTGCCTGAATCCAGCCACGATCCGCAGAACAATAGCAATGGAAAAAATAAAAATAAAAATTAAAAGATTCGCATACCGGGCGCTGTTCAACGCAACATCAAATCCGATTGAGATCAAATTTGGTTCAATAGGCCTGCTGCTAACAACAATAGCCTCAACAACATGAATTGGTTATTGAGGAGCTCCGATTGTTCTCTTGCCCCATCAATAGGAAAGATGCTGACAAGCAAGGGCTGAATTGGGTCACGTGGTTGACCGTTCGATCGAATCTCATCCCAACACACAGAGAATTTGTCATTGCAGCATGGCAATGACAAATAATGATTGAAAGGAGGATTTGGAGTTGATTCAGAATTTATCCTTCTATCGTATGAAATAAGGTAGCCAAAAATAAAATATGCAAAACCCCATACGATGCAGTGTGGATGCCCAATGCAAGACAATGAGGAAATACCGCCTGCTCAAAAGTGCAGAAAGAATGGTTAGAGGCATAAAAAGAAATCAAGACGCAGTCAAGCCCAGCGGTAGCCATGATCCCAGCTTAAATCTAGCGAGGTATCCGAACCGGCACGTTTACCCAGCGTGCACCGCGTCTGACACCGCTGTGCTATCGTACTTACTACTCTCGTTGGAGGTCACGTGAATGTAGTCGTTCTGGCTTGTCGCTCTCCATGATCGTTTTCCTTCGTCTTCCTGCCGCAGTTTACCTTCCGGATAATACTTGCCACCCGGGTGGAGAGACTGCGCGGTCTGGATACTGATTAGCAGAAACAAGCGCCAGCGTAGAGACTCATTTATACCAGCGCACGGGTCACGCCAGCCGGAATTTACGACAATCACGGACTGGTACTGACTTCGCGAAATTCATCCCCTTCGACTTGGACCTCCCTGTCTCTAATGCGCCGCATTAACGCCAGAAAATTGCTCTCTCGGAATTTTTGGCTGGTATCGTGGCTGACACTGTTTAGAAGCTGACCGGCTGTTCGGGCAAGTTCGTCTGCGTCGTTGGCTGTCGTTTGCGGATCCTCTTTATTGGTTTGTGGGATTGTGTCCGACCCAATTCGAATTGTCTCGGGCACTGTTTGTTGAGCATCCACTTCCTCGGTAAGATTTTTGTCATCCATCCCCGTCTCTAGGTCACTGGCGTGCGTCTCAATCACTGAAGTTTCAAACTGAGATACCATGTCCGCCCTGGCCTGCTCAAAGGCAGCTTCGAATGCAGATTCATCAAAAGCTTCCATTGTCGAATCTTGATTTCTCGTTGTTTCTTGTACAGAAGTGAAAGTACCCGTCTGAGGAGTATGCATAGCATAGCCAGGCGCGAAAGGTGACTGAAACCTTGGAGTAAACGATTGATTTTGCTGAATAGTGGCGTTTTGCTGGTGCTGTCTAAGAAATTCGCTATGCCAACCTTGCTGCGGAGCTGCCGACATATAAGCGGCAGATGGCCCGGGATGATTACTGATCGTTTGTGAAGGCCCTGAGATGCGTAAACTCTGGAAATCTGTTGCCCAGTTCGAAGCCTCTGCCGCGGAACGGGATATTGACATCTGAGGAGCCGGAGCGATGAGATGGCCTGGATGTTGAACATCAGGCAGCGGTGCGCCCGCGAGGGTATTTGATTCAAAAGTAGCAAATTCAGAGTCGAGAATTCCTTCGTTATGGTTCTGGGAGCGGAAACCCTGCGACCAAGATGTTAGCCGGTACGAGTTAGGGCGTTAGAAAACCGGCAAGAGAAAACGCACCTGTGACGGAGACTGCCGTGCGCTGATCCTGTCCTGCTGCAGTGTCCTATCAACAGATGTATGCTTCTGAAAATTCTGCAGAGCATTTGATGGGCCACACAGAGCGTCACTCATGATTGCCGATGGATGTGGCGATCCCGAACAAGACGAGAAACGCAGGTATGCTCAACTAAGACAGTGTCGCAAATAAATCACCGTACCGTGTCGTTACAAAGACAGTAATATACACAACGAGTATGAGAAGGAGAAAACGAAGAGGGACAATGTCTGCCATCAAGAACGGAGGGAGGAAGGATCTCATGAAGGTTCCTGCTGCGAGAGCCGAGGCCCGATCATCACGTGTTAGAATTGCTTAGTAAGATACCGATAAGATAAGATCTCACACAGCAAGGCAGAGCCGAAACGGACCAGGTGGTGTTTTGCTGCAGTTCGGACCCTCGCTCTGCGCTCTTGCTGCCACTGCCGTCGCAATCACATCCCGCCGCCCTAATCATATATCCCACCTTATCGATATAGAGCTGCAGCTAGCCCAGTATGGTACGTGTCTGCCACCAATGGCCTCAATCTCCTTCGAAAGAGTGCTACCAGTGCATGAGTTGACTAACCTCCCTCTCTCTCCTCCAGGCGGCTGCTCAAGTGATCTCGAACTCTGGTCACGATGACATGATCGTATGTCAGAATATCGGGTCTGCCCTTTCAGTTCCACGTATCTGACAATCGCGTCCTTTAGCATGACGCCGGACTGGACTACTACGGCCGCCGGTTGGCGACTTGTTCATCGGATAAGACAATAAGGATATTTGAGATTGAGGGCGAGACGCATAAGCTAGTCGAGACACTGAAAGGGTAATAACCTATCCTTCCCCCAGTCATTAAGCTCCCAATTTCTGACGCCAATTCCATAGCCACGAGGGCCCAGTATGGTGTGTCGAATGGGTACGTACGCGAAGCCAACCATCAGTCTTGAAAGCCAATAGAGTGCATATTTGCACACAAAACGATTTTGATCTAATATATCTTCCTACCGTCTAACAGGCACACCCGAAGTTCGGCACAATCCTCGCATCTTCATCCTACGATGGAAAAGTGCTCATCTGGCGCGAACAACACCAAAGTTCTACAGCGCCTATCGGCGGCGGTGCTTGGACGAAGGTCTTCGATTTCTCCCTCCACACCGCCTCAGTGAATATGATCTCCTGGGCGCCTCATGAGACCGGGTGCCTTCTCGCCTGTGCTTCGTCCGACGGCCATGTCAGTGTCCTTGAGTTTCGCGATAATAGTTGGACGCATCAGATCTTCCATGCGCACGGCATGGGCGTCAACTCAATTAGCTGGGCTCCTGCAGCCGCTCCAGGTAGTCTAATTAGCTCGAACCCAGGGCCCGGCCAGCAGCGGAGGTTCGTGACTGGTGGCAGCGACAATTTGCTTAAGATTTGGGATTATAGGTATGCCTTGCATTGCATCCTTACCGACAAGAGAAAATCGGGTTGCTAATACATTTTCGTTACTCTAGCCCCGAAACAAAGACATACAATCTCACACAGACACTGGAAGGTCACTCCGACTGGGTGCGGGACGTCGCTTGGTCGCCTAGCATTCTCTCCAAGTCATACGTTGCCTCTGCGTCGCAGGACAAGACAGTCCGGGTCTGGACCGCCGATGCATCGAACCCTGCACAGTGGACGAGCCAGGTTCTTGAATTTGACACTGTTCTGTGGCGGGTAAGCTGGAGCCCCAGCGGCAACATTCTCGCCGTGAGTGGAGGAGATAACAAGGTCAGTTTGTGGAAGGAGAATTTAAGAGGGCAGTGGGAGAAGGTAAAAGACATTGAAGAGTAGTTTTGTCCCCCAAGATGGCATTTTCGATGTCTTGACTTCCTCGCCGATTTCCTAAAGCCTCTACTCGCCATTGTGGATAAACTGGGTTTCCCTTCTGTATTTCGTCGCATTCACGCCGCCTCTGAAGTAAACTGTTATAATACAATTCCAAGCTACTGGACAGATCATCTTCGAGCCTGCATCATGTTTGAACTAACTCAAAACGGGGGTGGGTCCCGTGAGCCCTGGAGCTTCTCTGGCCGACGCCCCCGGATCTTGAGCTGGCCCCATAAATCGAGAGATGCTTCACCACCGACGTCCTCCGACACCCGCGTTAACCCGCCGGTGTTTATATCTGTCGGTGGTCGGATATTCACGACAAATGTTTTTAGAAAATTATAACCTTGAGCTATGAGTAGCAGAGACGACACCGACGGCTCTGCACCCCATGCCCCTCTCCTCGCCGTGAGTTCCGCGAGGCACCATGACGACCAGGTGGGTCAAATGAATACCGAATATTCGAGCGGCAGATTCATATGGTCTCTGACCTTCTCTGCTGGAATTAGCGGGCTTCTTTTTGGTTATGAGTATGTACCTGTCTCGAACTTAACACCGAGATCTCGCCGACAGACAAAGTATACTAACGGTTGAGTCCCCAAAGTACCGGCGTTATTTCCTCCACCCTCGTATCTATCGGCTCTGATCTATCGAACCGTTCGCTCACGACCTTGGATAAAAGCTTGGTCACGTCCAGCACGAGCCTTTTTGCCCTTGTCGCGAGTCCGTTGGCGGGCGTTTTGGCGGATAAGCTCGGTCGAAGGAGGATCATCCTTGTCGCAGACATTTTGTTTACCTTAGGCGCGTTTATACAAGCTGTTGCAAGTGAGGTATGGGGCATGATACTTGGAAGGAGTATCGTTGGCCTTGCTGTTGGTAGTGCTAGTCTGGTTACCCCATTGTAGGTCTTTTGAATAGAAGCGGGGAATTTATAGAGCTGACACACGACACAGGTATATATCAGAGCTGGCGCCTTCGAGTGCGAGAGGAAGGCTCGTTACTATATTGAGTCTATTCATCACCGGTGGTCAGGTGGTCGCGTACATCGTTGGCTGGCTGTTCTCCTACGTTGGCGGAGGATGGCGCTGGATGGTGGGTCTGGGAATGCTCCCAGCGGTCTTGCAGCTCATCATAGTTATCTCTCTACCTGAGACCCCTCGGTGGCTGGTGCAGGCAGGGTTCGAGAACAAGGCTATGAATGTCTTGTCAAAAGTTTATCAGAACCACCCTGGCAGCGACCAGGTCGCAAAGCAAATCCTGCGAGGCATACAGCAAGAGGTCGCCGAGGAAGAGGAAGTATCAGGCCAAAACAAGTCCTCACATGATGGTCTGCAATGGTTCGCAAGCATTAAGCATCGGGTATACGATCTTTTCATGATTGGCGGCAACCGAAGGGCATTGACAATCGCCGTCATGTTGCAAGCATTGCAGCAACTCTGTGGCTTCAACAGCCTGATGTATTTCTCTGCGACAATCTTCTCTCTTCTCTCGTTCTCCTCACCAACACTCACGTCATTATCCGTGGCCATGACGAATTTTCTCTTCACGCTCCTCGCATTTGCCTATATTGATAGGATCGGGCGCCGTCGGATTCTCCTCTATTCGATACCTGTCATGATACTTTCTCTCTTCGTCTGCGCTCTCACATTCTCCTCGGTGAAATTGCCAGACGCCTCCTCGGAGCCCACAGCCCGTGAACCCGCCGTGAATAACTCTTTCTTTCCTCTCATTATCCTTTTATGCCTCACAGTTTACACAGCCGCTTACGCGTTCGGTCTGGGTAATGTGCCTTGGCAGCAATCCGAGCTTTTCCCTCTTAACGTGCGCTCGGTAGGATCCGCCCTCGCAACTGCAACGAATTGGGGTTCGAACTTTATAGTGGGCCTTACCTTTCTTCCTATGATGGAGTTGCTATCTCCAAGCTTAGTGTTCGCGCTTTATGGGTTTGTTTGTGTCGTTGGCTGGTTCGGTGTGCGAACCATTTACCCTGAAATGAGCGGGCTAAACCTAGAAGACGTGAAGACGCTTCTTGCAGATGGCTGGGGAGTAAGGGAGAGCTTAGCGAGGGCTCACACCGGGTTATCATGATTCAACGTCCATTCCGACCTGATGCACCAACCCCACCCGAGTTTAGATCACCTTGGTTAGTACAAATAGTGCCTAGTATATCAATATTCCCGGAGCCTGAGGTCATAAAGTAGCTCTTCCGCTGAGAACAAAGCGGTGATTGCGAGTCATGAGTGCTCGATATAGTCTCACGTGATCAGCACCGGATTCACGTGATGTTGAGTTCTGAAATCACGTTTACAAATTCGGGTATAGTAGTCTGAGAGGAGAGACTAATGTTGCTTCGGAGATTTGAATATTTGAGACAGAGGTAAGGTTCTGCTGGAGTGAAGGACATCGCTCAGGATTATTGGGAGAGATTTCGGTAACTCCTGCATGATTTTCGACGAAGGTCAGTGGAAAGAATCGCTACTCCACATTTCTGCCACATCAAAAGCCTGGCAGGTCGCAATCAAGCCAGCCTAACGGGCCACTCTATTTAGCAGATTGTGTAGTAGCATTCTGGGCTCGGTATAGTTGGATTCAAGGGGTCACTCCCCTGTCGCTTGCTATTGTGGAAGCCACCGCGCCTGAAGCGAAGTGTTGGATCAAGATGGAGGCGGAACTGCAAGCTCAGATTCCCGGTCTCGACCGTGTGATCACCGAGTATTCGGTTGTGAGTACTGAGACTTGCCATCAGAACTTCTTCCCAGCATAAGCTGACATATTGCAGGGGTATCTGACCCATGCCTCCAATGCCTATGTTGGGGATGCAAACGGTCAGTCGCCACTGGCGGAGGCCGCTGATATGGTTACGGAGCTTCTCGTCTCTGCGTCCGGGGATTTCTCGGATCAGAACGAAGAGGCAATTCGCAACCTTGTCGAGAAATTTATCTCCTCTCTCAGTGCATCTGATGGCGTTGATGCGGAGCGTAGGCAAATGCCCTTTGCTGCGAAGAAGCTCGACCAGGCAATCAATGTTGGGTCCCAGAGGAACATCTCTTCAACATTGGGCCTGGCTGGAGGAAATGTCGACCTAGAGTCTGTAGGCACCCGGAAGATGGAATCTCGTGTCGACCGCAAGAAGCTGGAGAAGGCCGAACGCAAGATCCGCGCGAAACAGGAGAAGAAACAGATGAAGACCGTGCAGTACGAGGCATCTCGTCTGCTCAACGAACCGGACGAAACCATGTCGTATGAGGATTTCTTTATGGCTGTCAATCCACTCCAATTAGGATCAGACTCCCAGGCAAAGAGCAAGGATATCAAGCTCGATGGTATCGATATCTCTATCGGTGGCAACCGTATTTTGACAGATGCCGCGTTTACTCTGGCTTATGGTCGACGTTATGGTCTTGTTGGTCAGAACGGTATTGGTAAGAGTACGCTTCTTCGCGCTTTAAGTCGCAGAGAAGTAGCAATCCCGAGTCATATCTCGATTCTCCATGTTGAACAAGAAGTACGCCTATTTATCCCTCATGAGATCGCCTCAAAGCGTGCACAACATGCTGATCATTCTAGATCCGAGGCGATGATACTCCGGCTCTCCAAGCTGTGTTGGATGCAGATGTTTGGCGGAAGCGTCTTCTCGCCGACCAAGAAGTCAGTCCTCACCCACTCTGATGCTAAACCTCCTATCATCTTCCTAATATTGCTACAGAAAATCAGCAAACAGCTTTCAACCATAGAAGCGGAGAGATCTTCGATGGCCGATACATCTAAAGACGCTGCTAGGCTCGACCACGAGCGAGAGGGTCTGGACATTACGCTGAACGACATTCACGCAAAGCTTGCAGAGATGGAATCAGATAAGGCAGAATCCCGAGCAGCCAGCATTCTGGCTGGTCTTGGATTCTCTCCCGAAAGGCAAAAATACGCGACGAAGACCTTCTCTGGTGGTTGGCGTATGCGTTTAGCCTTGGCTCGAGCTTTATTCTGTGAACCCGATCTACTTCTGCTGGACGGTAAGCTGACTTCTTGGGAACCCGATAACGTTGGCACGTCGGAGCTCTAATTCGCAACAGAACCGTCTAACATGTTGGACGTGCCGTCCATTACTTTCCTGTCCAACTACCTACAAGGATACCCCAGTACTGTTCTAGTGGTCTCTCATGATAGAGCGTTTTTGAACGAAGTCGCCACTGATATCATTCATCAACATTCTGAACGATTGGACTACTACAGGGGAGCCAACTTTGGTGGGTTAAACCCCGACATTGCTTCAATGATAGTGCTAATCGTTTAGATTCCTTCTACGCAACAAAGGAGGAGAGAAAGAAAACCGCCAAACGCGAGTACGAGAAGCAGATGGCTGAACGGGCGCATTTGCAAGGTTTGTGGCTCCTGCCCCAGGTTCTCCACTCAGCATATACTGACCCCTTCAGCTTTCATCGACAAATTCCGATACAATGCGGCCAAGTCATCCGAGGCCCAGTCGAGAATTAAGAAGCTGGAGAGGATGCCCGTTTTGACACCCCCGGAGAGCGACTACGTCGTCCATTTCAAGTTCCCGGAAGTTGAGAAGCTTTCTCCACCAATCGTGCAAATGACGGATGTTACGTTTGGATACTCGAAAGACAAGCTTCTACTGAGGAATGTCGATCTTGATGTTCAACTGGACTCTCGAATTGGTATCGTTGGGCCTAACGGTGCGGGTAAGACCACTGTACTCAAGTTGCTGACTGGCCAACTTGAGCCTACTTCGGGTCTTATGTCGCAGCACCCCAGGCTCCGGATTGGATACTTTGCCCAGCACCATGTTGACGCCCTGGACATGACCACCAGCGCAGTGAGCTTCATGGCAAAGACTTACCCTGGCAAAACCGATGAAGAATACCGTCGCCACCTTGGAGCGTAAGTTTGAGTTCTACTGTCTCCTCCCAGTCTCTTACTTTGGACGGACTGCTAACAAAACTTGCTACGTTAGATTCGGTATCACTGGTATGACTGGTCTCCAGCGCATGGAGCTGCTATCCGGAGGTCAAAAATCCCGTGTCGCCTTTGCCTGCCTGTCCCTAACAAATCCCCATATCCTTGTTCTTGACGAACCCTCTAACCACCTGGATATTGAGGGTATGGATGCACTCTCAGAAGCGCTGAACAGATTTGAGGGAGGTGTTGTCATGGTCTCCCACGACGTGACAATGTTGCAGAATGTCTGCACCAGCCTCTGGGTTTGCGACAACGGAACAGTCCAGAAGTTTGATGGTACGGTTGACGCCTACAAGAAGAAGATCAGTGCCCAAGCGAACGAAGCTGGAGTAGCAGCAGCTCAGTAGAGGCCTGGCTGGAGCCGACGGCTATAATGAAACTGAGGTTCCCTCGTATTACCTTCACTTTATATCTCTTCTGAAGTAAATACTCGCAAATTTAGCAAGCCAGAGCCTAAGTTCCTTGCCCGAAAAGACAGCATCAGGAAATACTCAAGTGCCTCATCGAGTTTCTGCCGACTAGTACTCCTACGGATCACGCTCAGCTAAAGCCAGCCATAGACCATTCGGGAAATTGTGCTCACATATCTAGTTGCTGAATATCACGATAACACTCAGTAGATTTCAGACCCGGTGAGCAACATCACCGACCCCCATACCCTCGACTGAAGGAAACTCTCTGTTCAACTCACTTCAACTTGATCTTCTCCTCACCACTTCGCACCTCAGACGGCACAACTTAACATTCAATGGCCACCGCCCAAGTGAGGGACCTGATCCCCCTGGTCGACAGTCAGTCAAAAGATCCGTTTCTCACTCTTCCTCCAGAGGTACGCAAACCCCAAACTCAGCCGCCGTACCACTGACAGATCTGCAGATAATCCAGCACGTCGCATACCTACTCCCGACAGACGTGGATAGAGCCCACCTCGCGTCGTGTTCTTCTCGTCTTGCCTCCAATATCCTACCAGCGGAATCGCACGTCTGGCGCTGGCTATTCCGGGATTCTTATGACGACCCCACGACACGTTCCGGTGTGAACTATAAGAACGATTATCAGGTTAGAGAACTGGTGCTCTCGCAAGGGGTTAACTTTAGGTATGGACAGAAGAAGGAACAGACCTTTTGGTTGAAGCTCTTGAACGAGATGATTCTGGAGGCCCGGACTCTCGACCCGGGGGCTCCAAGGAACCTGTGCCGAATCCGTCAGGTGTTGGCCAATTCTGAATTCCTGAGCAGGCCGGTGTCTGGGTACATGCTGAAAGAGCCTGACCCTCCCTCGGACGTGTTCTGTGCTGTTCAACTGGTAAGATTCAGATCGTTCCTGTTAAGGAGCACGTATGTTCACAACTGCAGCATCTGACATTTCTGGCTCTCGATCCCTCGATGTCCGTTCGATGCCTGAGGACCGACTACGATATCGGAACTGTCTATGCGTATACAGGTGATGAAGACCTGCTGTTTTTCGAGAATTACTCAGTGTCATTGAGGACTGCGCTCCAGATCAGGAATTTCTAGCTTCGACACCTCCTCAATCCGGACGAAGGGACTTTCTATTCTTCGTATATGAGCCTTCCTGAATACCACAGACCGAAAGCACCCACGGAATTGATGTGCTACTGCCAACCGAAACTCCCTTCTTTCTGGCTTGGATATGAATGTCAGTCAGATCTGCCCAAGCTTTTGATTATAATGGCAAGATAGATATGCTAACAAGAAACTAATTCGCACACTTGCGTTTTTCCACACTAACAGCATGCATATGCCCAACTCCAGCTACACTATCCGAGCTTGAACTCCGACAGACATGCGCCGATTTAGACCTCGACGGCCACATGGTCGAAGTCGAACACATTACCCTTCAACTTGAGAAGCACCCCGACCCCGAGAACTGGCCCAGCATATTCAAGGAATGTGTCTTCCCTCTCAGCGAATATACCGAGGATCGCATATTCTTCCGTGGTGCGCAAACATACCATGGCTCCGGAGGGCGTCGCGTGAGTCCAATCCGGGGTTTTGTAGAGCATGTCGACGGCGGTGGGATCCGCGGCTCCTGGGGTCGCATTGGCTTCGTTGCATATGTGAGGGCGCGACACCTCCTTCCGGAAGAACAGGGTGGCAACGCCTCCTTTTTTGACGAGTCTTGGCCGCCGCTTGATATGGTTGAGGATTTTGACTCGATCTATGGGTATGAGGGGGTTATTGTTCCGGGGGGATCGTTGATTGTTGGGCAGTGGTCAGACGTGCGAACGAAGGAAGACACGGGGTTTGAAGCAACAGGGCCGTTCATTTTCTGGTCCATATGAACTAATAATATGATTTTTTACTCAAACCAGGATCTACGTAGCTTGAGAGTGAATGCTCACAAGATCGCCAGTTCGAGTTGTATGATTGTATCAAACCCGGCGGGCTATCCGTACTCATACCGGTGCGTGCCTTTGAATACAGAATCTCAGCAATATCAGAAGCTGTTGACGGCCCCAGTCAAGTCGGGATCTCCCCTCCTTGAAGGCCGGGCCTCCGTCCATGCACGTCTGTCTTGAAGAGACACCGACGCTGTGTGCGATTTTACCCAACCGATCGACGACGATTCGACGGTTGGCCTCAGGCTGTTAAAGACTTGACGCGATTCATTTGCAGGTATGCTCGACTCGAGCTTCTCGCCAACTCAGAGATTCACGGATTTTCTAATGATCAGCATCTCGCATTTGCCAGTAAAGCCTGTGCGATCTTGGCTGAGCTTTGCCAATTGGCGCACAGAGTGCTGGTTGTCAAGGATGACAAGACCGAAGGAGAGCAAGGACAAGATGGACCCTTCTCACTTCAATCTAGCGCCGTTCGGATGAGAACAAAGGGAAAACACAAAGCGGGAGCAATCAATCAATGCTGCTGTCTCAGCCGGGCACCTGGTAAGTATTCGAGAGGCAAGGGCAGTGGTTTTTCACTCGAAGCTAAGGCGAGAAAAACAAAGCGCCAAAAAGCCAGCCAGCTTGTGTCCTCCGACAAGGGCGGCGGTGTCCCAGTAAGGGCCATGCAAAGAATTGGGCGGAGTGAAACATCGAAGCCAAAGAGAGATTTGACAGTTCGGCAGCCAACTCATCCAATATTCATTATTCGCGTTTCCGGGGTATTTCTCCTCTTGAGGCTGTGCGACCTTGGAGGTGACGGTTTCAGCTTTCCTGCAAGTCAGGAAGATGGGGGCTGATCGGCCACACAAAACCATGTGCGACCCTTGAGCAACAAAGACAACGCGGAAAACAGAGTATCTTCTTGAGACGGGAAGCCTCCAAACTGTCTCGAATCGGCAAATCAATCTTGAGGCAGGATTGGAAAGGGCAGCTAAACCTTGGAAGCTTCCCTGGTTCCTTGCCTGTCCTGGTGTACCTGTGGACACGGGAACCACAGGACCGAGCCAACGGAAATCAAACCCGCCCTCGCTCGAGATCTCTTGACTCGGGTCGACACTTAGCCCGCCAAGTCTGGGAGAGATCGAGGAAAGTGGAGATCGGCCTGTGGAGTCCCTCGACCATTTGGGAGATGCTGCCCTGGGCCTGCCCAGAAAGAAACTGCCACGGTGACGAGGACAAGGAGACCGGTGACGTGACAACAGCGCCGAACTCGAAGGGCATGTGCGATGCCGACAGTCCGAGTCTTTTCTCAATAATCTTGCAGTTGGCATTAGTGTCGCCGCAGACAAGGGAATCAATCAGAACCAATCCGCGGCAAATCTGGACGATCCATTCTTACCCGCCGAGCCGATGGTGAGGATGCTCTGAACCAATAGAGGGTAAGGAGGGTCAAGGAGCAACCTTGGAACAACCTTGGAAGGGGAGCTGAACAACTCCCTGCGGCGCCCTGGTTTCATCTTTGCACCGATGCAGCCAGAAATTGGCTCTCTCCTCTCCATCACAATCTGCCCCAGGAATGTCGTAATGTCTCGCTGGCCGCTTCTTCTTCGGAAGCGAGGAAGCAGCCCCAGCTCGAGCTTGATCAATTTAGTCCATCTGACAAGGATGGTCTCTGGTCTCTCGTTGTTTTGTTGTTGTCCATTGACTGTTTGTTTACACCTGCTCCTGGCCGCCCCTGTGAGGACGTTTTCAAGGGGCTCTTCTCCTCAGATCAATTAGTCTGTGTTGGTATTTAACAATTGCTTGGAAAATAATAATCAAGTCCTGTGCTGCCACGGCCGCAACGCCAGTCACGAGCTGGTTGGCATAGCTTAAATCGATAGGACAGCAAGAGCTCGCGAAACGGGAAGCACTCGCATCCGCGACTACTACTGTAGATATACACTCCGTCAACACAAGCGGGAGGAGACCTTGTTTGCCAATCGTCTGAAGGCTTGAATTCTCTAGATTCACTCCTGTTGTCTTCCAAGGTTCACAGCCGGTATCACCGAGATCTTCTTTGGCTGAGGGTGGGAACTCCTAGCGTGGTCCATTCCTCTCGTCAGGTCACCGGCCTTCCGAAACCCTGGAGGAGACTCGAACTCGAGGGCAATCCATTATCCACGCGCAAGCAGTTCCACTCTCTGCGGCTTTGTTGATTTGAGAATTGGCGACATTAACTTCGATGCTTCTTCCGCTTCCCTTTCTTCTGCTCTCCAGCTGACGGCCAACAACACGCCATTTCTTCTCTCCCCCTCTCCTTCTCTCCAGTCGAAAGGGTCAGGAAGACTCTTTCGACCCTCTCGGTATCATTTATCATCTCTCCTCTCACCTCATTCCTTCTTTAATGCTTGACATTCGTTTCTGATCCTCATCCATTCCTTTGGCCTCTCCAAGCTCCAACCGACCTCCGCTCAATCCTTTCCCCTCATCACAAAAACGCCAGTTCCACACACTTGGTGAGCTTCAGAACAGTCGGTTTTCGAGACGCGGTACAGTTCCAACGCTTTTGCTCTCCTCGGTGCTCTTTGTTGTTCTTCGCCGCGTTCCGCCCATCGTCAGGCTTGTTGATCGACGACTCCTATTCTCCTGATGTGTCCAGCCACCTGAACCTGCTCGTGCATGATAATGCAGATGGGATGTCAACTTCTCCACGTTTTATCGATGTCCCTCATCTAAGCCTCGTGGTACTTGATGCGATTCTCGGCCTCCTCTGAGCATGGAACATGTATCAACAGTGAGTTGCTCTCTCTCGTTGCCGATGATTCCCCGAGCACATCTCTCCACGAGTTCCCCCTCGCGCAAGTGTTTCTCAGCTTGAGCTTGCAAACCACCTTGTTATTTCCCCATGCTCGCACTTTGAGCTGGCTAACGCTATTGTTTAGCTCTGTGCGATTAGCACTGTGGGTATCGCTGCCACCGGTTTCGCCCTCGGTCGCGTCGAACGGGCACAATTTCTAGATCCGACACTCGAACAAGACGCTCCTTTACCGGACACCAATACGACTCTCTCGTTCCAGAACACCGATCCACAACTCTCAAAATCATCTACGACGGCGAAGACGGAATCTCCGGCCAATACTCGTTTGTTAGAAGCTCGAGAGACTGCCACCCTATACACAGACCAGGCTGAAGACGGAAATGCGCGCTGGAAATCATCATTTTCAGGTGTTAGACTGCGCCGCCGTGGGAAAACGCTTACGATACCACCTATACGGACTGATGAACGCCCGCCGACCCCTTCGCATGTTCGCCGACCGTCGTCCTCTTGGATCCGGCGGTTATCATTCCAACCAGAAAAGCGTTTCTCGCTCCAAACGCCAGACTCTCCATCCTTTCCAGAACCCGCCAGTCCAGCCTCTTCCCGCCCCTCGAGCCAACGCAGGGTACCCAACAAACTAGTTAAAAGACCCAAGTCCCAGCACGCGAATGGAAACCTTCTCTTCGCCCACACCGTATCTTCGCCTTCATTCCCCAGCGCGTTACGCAGACCAGCAACAAGTTATCAACGATCCGGGGCTCTCAATCATAAGGCAACCCACAGCTTGAGCTTCGAGCCTAGTCTAGCGCTCAAACCCTTGTTGGAGCCCACTGTCCCCAAAGCTCCTTCAGAAAACGACTGGCAGCCTTATATATCGCCAAGCTCTAATACACTGCCCAAGCGGCTGGATCGCAAGTTTTCAACGGCAACAAGCCCCAACGACCAAACTGTGCGACGAATTCTTCCACAAACCGACACCATTCCCACTCTTCTTCTCGCAAACTCAATCTCGAAAAAAGAGTGCCCAACAGAAGCTGCCGGAAGCGAGGCCGGCACCAACCCACCCATCGAATTCCGTGACCCTTTCAAACCAGCTGCGGCCACTCCGCAACAATCCCAGGCATCGCTAGAGGAAGAGACCTACCAAGCACCACGGGAAGAAACATGTCCCAAGTCCCCAACAGAAAGCACGACGCCCTTAGATATCAGGGTGTTCCGCAATGGGTCGTTCGCAGGACCAAAACGTAGAGCAGCATCTACCCCTCTACCTGACTTAGCGAACGTGGAAGGAGCTATCTGGGTGTCGCCCCGAGCACCTGGAAGACGTAACATTACAGACCCCAATGTTTTTAGACGGCCCACAGCCACCTCGAACAGTGGACTCCCGACTGTTTTCGCTTCAGGTATCATGGGCTCACAGTCAAAAGTTCTCTCGTCGTACCGCAGGGAGTACGCTACTGAGACCGGCCCATATCGTTATCGAGACAACGGACAGCATCCATCAACGGGGGGTTCGGCCTTATCTTCCTTGCAAGGCTCGCTTCGGCGGCAACCGAAGCGCCATTCGCTTGCCGCCTCAGATCCAGCATCAACCATCATAGGGTCTGATGATACCCGAATTTTCACTTCCGGCGACGAAGACGATACCGACTTCCTCACCGACACCGCTTTTGATTCAATCCGCACACATATTACTACTAGCAGTTCTTGCTTCCACTCCCCTCGAGTCGAAACTATCTTCAACAGGACGTTTACCCCGGAGACCACCGACCAGCCACACAAGAGTCCGGACGGCATCATCCTACCCAACTCTTTCCCCCCTCCCTCAGCTCAGCCCAATGCCGAGAATGAACGGAAGACACTCTCAATTCCTGTACCGGCCCTAGTGACGAAAGTCCCCGTGGAGGTCCACGAAGGAGAGAGCGAATTATCGTTTCCATCCGACCTGAGCGACAACGAAGACTCTCGGAGCATGGTAGCTTCGTTGCCTGGAGATAAAACTATCCGCCCTTCGCTAACACTTGCGAACTTCGGCGGACTATCTTTGGGAAAAGGTGGCAGCTACGATGGCGAACAAGACCCTCCGACCGCTGAAGGAAACGCCCATCTCGCCTTGAGAGAATCAGTCGAGCCCGACTTGAACAACTTCATAGAAGAGGATCAGGGTCCATCACCAAGGATGAACATATTTGACTGGTCCGAGCAACCTAGGTCGGACCGCGAGAGCTCTGGAACGGATGGACGTCCGCGGACCGTCCACGGAAAACAAGGGCCGGGAATACGGGGCAGTCGAGCAACTGGACGTAAAGCGCCCAGCACTTTGCACTACCGTAGCCAAAGCGTGCCCGTTGCAAGGGAACCCACAATTCCCAGTGATTCAAGGCAGTCGTCAGGAAAATTTGGCACTTGGGGATTGGGTAGTAAAGGTGTCAGCGAAGACTGGGACAGCGATTTCGAATTCGAGGAGAAGGATGAAACTTTAAAGAGCGAGAATATCAAGCCAACCAAGGATAGTATCCGTCAAAGTGTGATAGTACCGCAGGCTATCATGGAGCGTCAAGCCAGCCTCCATGGACAATTCGGGCAAGTTCAGGAGCTGACTCTGTTGGTCGAGGAGTTGAAGCGGCTCCGACATCAAGCAAGCTTTCTGAACATCGTCCGCGGGCCATCAAACGAACTATGGAAAGAGGCCGAAGGGATTGTCGATCTAGCAACACTCGATGATGACGACAACAGTCACTCGCCGCCTAGGTCTCCATCTTCGCTCACATTCAGCTTCGATGACTCCGAGGTCGAATCCTCTAACATGAATGATCCCTGGAAGCGTGCCAGTGGAGATTCGTGGAGAGCTTCGCTTTCAGATACATCAAGCGCCCTTCCAACCACGTCTCCTAGTCCGGACCTGGCGGTACTCTCCACTAAACCAAATTCCGTGTTAGATCTGATTTATCAACAACGTCTCCCCCATGACCCGACTCGATTTGACCCTCACCTTCCACGGTCGAAGAAACTCCCCTTCGACACGCAGTCTCTCCGTGACCTTGTCGTTCGCGCCGGCGTTATAACCCGTGCGCTCAAAGAAGTGGTCCGGAAAGCGGAAGGGGTAACGAACGCCTCCGAAGAAAACACGCATTCTCCCCAACCCCCGTTCAGCCGCATATTCGAACACCCTTCTCATGACGATATTTCGAAATTCAAGACTTGCATTAATTGAAATGCTTGGCTTTTCACATTTCGTCCAATGAAACAGCTCTATGCCCATTCCCTCAATGTCTAATTGTACAACTCCAAAAGTTTTAATGACTCCTCCGAGCATATGGGATGACATGACCGACAATATCTAATAGAAGACGCCTTTCCTTCTCACCTACCGTTCTTTCTTCGCCTCCCTCTGTCTCAACTATTATCCGCTTTGTGGCGGCGTGGATGTTTTCGTTCCCTTTCTGGAGAAAATCCCGCTTTTCATTTCTTTCTAATCCTCACATAGGTACTCTTTTTGTACAATTGCTTGTGTTGGTGTACATCCATCACCCCATAGTGGCCTGTCTGTCTTGTGTACCTTTGGTGGTTCTTGTGAATGTCTGGTCTTGTTGGTGTTAAATACGTTCTTTTCTTTTCTTTTTTTTTTCCTGACATAAACAGGTGTATGATGGGCGGATATTAGGGCTTAATGGTACATGATAAAGAAACAAGAAAAAAAAAAACTTAACATGGCAATGTGTCTATCAATTTTCTTGTTCCTGTGTCCTACCATGGAGCTGATAAGCCAAACCCTAATTAATGCCCATCCCAAACCCAGTGCATTCAATGCATTCAATTGTCGTAGGATCAATAGATTTGTCAAAATAGGAGATTCGTTTATCGTCAGTCACGAGGCCCGGATTAGCTATTATGATTATGTAGAACTATTAAGTCGCGGATTTATTCCTCCTCGTGAGCTTTAAACAACGGTGGTATATTCGGCGGCGAACTTGCTCTTCTGGCGGATTCTTGAACCGAATAGGTAGAAGAGGAGGGGGATAGGCATAAGAACGACGGCGACGCAGCCTAGGAGGGTTCCGGTCCAGTTCACACCTAGGGCGTTAAACTAAGGAGTAAAAAATTAGTACCCTATAGCAAGATGGCGGGGAGAGAAAGGATGCTTACCATGTATGGAGTGAAGAGGGGAAATCCTGCTCCAGCTAGAGAACGGAGAATACTGTTTGCTGCTAGTGCGGAGGCGGCGCTGCGAAGTTTATTAATAAATGAGGGTGTGTCTTTATAGAGGATGAACTCACAAGACAAGATAGGTGTCGATAATATAGTTAAGGCATTGGAGGAAGATGCAGAGCAGGCCAAAGCCAGTAAGAAGACCTGATGCTGTAGGGACAATCCAGTGCACGCTAGCCTGATATCCACCCCAGCCAAACCAGAAGAGACCTGCTGAGAAGGCTCCCGCGCCGATTATGGCTGGTGGCAACCTCCACTCGGGGACAGGAATGTCGTTGTTGGAGCTAAGCTTCTTGTTATACCAGGGTTGGAGGGTGATGATGAGGAGCCCCCCAATGAGTTCACCAATTATCATACCGAAATAAGGTAATCCACTAACACCCTTGTTGAAACCGTAGATCTGTTGAAAAACAATGGGGTATGCTGTCATGAACAGATAGAGAAGACCATAAAGGAAGGCCATGTAGATGCTCAGTAGCAGCAAGACTGGTTCGCTGAGAAGGATTCGCACAGGCCTGCTGAAATTCTTCGCGATCAACTCGCCAAGGTCAATCTCGACCTCTTCTTGCTTTGCGTGGATGCCCCAGTTCTTGGTTCTCCGACGCAATTCTTCGGCCTTCTTGACGAGGATAATTGGCGGGTATGTCTCTTCCACGAAAAACAAGTCCAAGACAAAAGCAGCAGCGCCCAAGATACCTGGTAGATACTCCGTCCAACGCCAGCCCAAATAGCTCTCTACGATGAAACCCCCAATGAACGGGGCAAACAGTGGGCCAGTAAAGACCATCATAGTGAATATTGTGATAGCGAGGCCACGGTGTCGGTTGTCGTAGAGATCCGAAAAGACAGCAGCTACAACGGCAATGGGACATGCTCCAAAAAAGCCCCCAAAGAAACGACTAATTACAACGGTTTGAAGATTCTCGGCGGTGGCAACTGCAAACTGAAAGACGGTGAATCCGAAGACGCCGATAAGTATGGGTAATCGCCGGCCAAATAGTTCTGACAGCGGAGAGAAGAGCGTAGGTCCAAAAGCGAATCCAAGTACGTATAATGACATTCCTAGAGTGCCAACCTCGGTAGAGACGCCGAACTTAGAAGACATTACCGAATTGGCGGCAGAGAAAATACTGCTTGTGAAGGTGGAATTGAAGGTTGTAAAAGCGAGTAGAGCCGAGACCAGAAACCTAGCAGGCGAAAATAGCTCAGTATAGATGCTCGAACAAGATGATCCAGGGACAATTTAAATCTTACTTCTTCCTCATCGGCCAGTTTTGGGGATGCAGAGAATCGTCTGGCCCGGTGAATTCCACCACGTACTCCTCCCTCTCTGGAAGCGGGGGTGGATATGGCTTGCCTGCTCCAAATTCGGGCAGAGGTTTCCTTGATGGACGTACCCTTAGAGCACCAACCGTCGCACTGTGCTGACTTCGCTGTGTCGCGATCCGACTGAGTGCTGTAGGGTGGCGTTCTAGACCATAGCCTGGCTGAGTCTGCGCGGTTTGCGTTCGAGACATGCGCTCCGCATCGTCAGAGAAGTCCGAGACGCCATCGCTCGAGGAAGTGTCGAAGGATGAGTACGAGTCGGGGCGGTATATTTGGCTGCTATTATCCAGGCTGTCGTCACCTTTACTATGAAGAGCGTCATTGCCGTCTTTCTCGGGATCTTCCAACATTGTATGCATCGCAGGGACCATATGGATCAGCAGATCTCAATTCCACCTCGATGTTGCACAGCAGACGATGGCCGGGGGGAAGGAAGAAAGAGCACGAGGGGCATTAAAAGCAGGAACAAGAAGTATAAATAATACAATACAATTTTTTTTTTCCCGGTTCAAATGCACGCATTCCTGGGAGAGGTGGTTATATTTAGTTATTCGGAGTTGGTGCCGATTGACAAAAAACCATTTTCTTCCAGGTACTGCTCGCTTTCGACAGGCTTCTAGCCTTCGACTATCTCTTAATTTTTGCGAGAAGTCGCCACCCGTCCCTCTAGGCACCAGGTCATGGTTGGGAAATGGAACTGTGTCTTGACAGCGTGATGGCAGTCACTCGCATTTCTATCTCACGCCGCGGAAGTTTGAACGAGGCTCAATTACCCCCAAGTCAGCACCACACTCACAGCACTTGGCTACTCCGTACTCCGATTGAAGTGGCTACTAATTTTCATTCATTCCCAGATAAGATTCTTGCCATTCTCTTCTTCTGCTTGGCAAAGGTCATGGATGAAAATATCTGCATTGGGTTAACCGCATTCCACAAAATGTACGTTTTTGAAATAATCCCAGAGAAGATAACTCCAGGCAGGCGGCATTGAGGATATTGGTCATTCGTTGGGATAATTATCAATCAAATACTAAGACTTCGTCGCATCCTCCCGATTGTACACACATCCAGACGTCGTTCGAGAGCGCTTGAGGGTCTCATGTCCAATCCGTTGTTGGTGACTGTGGTTTCTCCCCCACATCCCCTTCCCCCCAATGACATCATGCAAGTTACAAACACGTCGGGCTGCGTCCAAAGTTGCAACAACATCAATATCATCTCATGAGGGGGCCCACTTTGCTCTGGATTGGGAGGAACGGCAGCCATCAGAATCGTCCCTTGGCGTTGGGACGAATATCCGGCAGTATCGTGGGTGTCCACTTGATGAGAACGTTTTGGCGCGGAGATATACATTGAAACCGTCACCAGGGAACCTCTTATTCACCAGTACCCTCGCCATCCAGCCCGGATAGGCAGAAGTGGGTGCCAGTTGGCGGCTAAGTGTTGACCGAGTTCAACCCGAAATATCCATCAAGTTGTGCGGGTGCAGTGATCTCAATGAGGGGAGCCGGGCCTGAAGATGTCAGGATGTGGACGCCTTGGATACAGATAGTCCGGCAGCCAAGTCTGGCACCAAAGGCTGGGTGCGTACTCCTTACCGAGCCCAGGAAGAAACTGTCCCGGTTTCGGCCTCAGGTGGTCAGGGGCAGCCATTCAAGCTCGAGTCAAAATGGACCATGAAACTCTCACAAGAGAGCCGCAGTTCTTGCACAGATTGTTGTTGGAGCCCTGACGAGCGCTCAACAGGTCTGGTTTGACAAACAAGCAGCGTGGCACGCCAGCGTCTCAAGTTTGATTAGGTTGCATTAGAGCCAAGACACGCGACAATCTGGCCATTTCCTCGGGACCAATGCCTGCTTTGAAAACGGCTGGTTGCACCTCAGCACAAGGTATTATTTATCGGACGAGAATGCCTTCGAATTGTAAGTAATCGGCCTTTAATCCATTCAATGATCTCCTCAAGCGAGACTTTTGCTTGTGATGTCAACCACGGGCCGAAGCCGATGAGACTCGTGGAAGCGACGGGTCGAAGGAATGGAAGAAATGAATTTATCTCGGTGGAGTCTCCACAATCCAATCATTGGCCAGAAGAAAGGGGATCTCTGACGCTAGATCATTTTTGGGTGTTTAAATCCAGGGACGGGATCTCTGAGAGTCCAGGCTCGAGCACCTTGTTGTTCCGACTGCATCAACAGGAGGGAGCACGAGAAAAAGAAATAGAAGTCAAGCCAACTCAGGACAAAAAGTTCCATCTTCCGTGAGTGCCCACGATTGGAATCCAAGTTTTGTTCCGTATCTGGGCAAAACCATGCGAGACCCATGAGGGGGAAGTGGGCGGCAGGCAATTACTGTTCTCCCTCTGGAGTCTCAAGGGATCCGCGGCTCAGGGGTTCAACCAAATGAGAAGCTCAACGGAGGGTTCAGCCTCTCCCACAGAGGGGGTTCGAAGGCTTGGGAAGTTGCGAGCAGGGGGAAGGGCGTTGGCTTGGTGGCCGTTTGGTCCAATCAAAAGTAGCAAGCGAAAAGAGAGGTGAAGTGCGTGGAAAAGCCCCTGCAGAAGCAAAGACACCAGCAGTGGACCCCACAGTAATAATGAGAGCAGGTCATCTTGAATGGGATAGCTGACTGAGAGTCGTCCCCCAAATGGGGCGCTGCTCTCCTGGCGTGCAGGCTCCTTCGTCACTCACAGTCTCTCCCTCCTTCGTCCGCTCTCCCTCCTCCCTTTCACGACTTCACCACCACCTTCCTTTGCCCGTCGCTCTTTCCTTAACTCCCGGATATCGACCCTCTCGATACCTAGTCGTTCCTTTCCAATTTCTCCTGGCCGCGAGGCCGCCATTCGTTTTCTTTGGAAGTTGTTCCGTTCACTCCTTACCCAAACATCTCCCTCCCACCTCGGCGTCGATCGTGTCGTTCTTCTCAGCAGTTTGGCTTTCCGGTCCTTGGATTCTTTCAAAGGAAATTCTTATGGGTCGCTTGAATTTTTCGCAATAAATTCAGAGCTGGTGTCAGTCCTCCAGAAGCTCGACGACAATGCACCGTCATCACCAGCATGCACATCGTCATGGGGCATACCTGGGAATCCTCAACTCTCCTCGCCTTCAACAAGATAATCTGCCTCGCAACCGACCACCTCATTTAATTATGCCCGAAGATCCAACTCTTGTGAAAAGAGAACTAATGCCGACAACGGAGTCTGACCGAGTCGAACCGTGTGCGCCTGGAGACAACTCGGGTCGATGTGAGAAGCCGACGAGTTCGGCAAGTAATACAGTATACCCCATAGTTCTAGGAGTAGTGTATGTTTATTTTCCGTTCTATTATGCTGGTTCTGTGGCGTCCCTCGAAACCTGTCTCTGATCAATGACTTAGTATTCCGATTGTCTGTGCTATCGTGGTCCTCTTCTTCCTCCATCGACGCAACTTGAGAAAACTCCGAAACGAGGACGCAAATGATAAGCATAGATCCCTTGATTTTGGACTTGATTTTGCCCCGAGCGGGAATAAATCAATGCGCGAGAAGGATGTTGCACAGAATCACCATATGAAGGGGCTGTCTTTCGACATAGGACCCAGTCCTTATATGTTACCACCCAGCCTGCGCAATTCGAAGGAGTCCTTAAACTCCCTGTCTCGGTCCATGATGGTGGATGACGACAAGTATAGGCATGCCCACCAATACTTTAATCCTGAAAACCAGTCCATTCGGTCGCAGCGAAGGGGTTACGATGACACAGTGAGCGTTGCAGGCTCCACACGAAAGGGAGCATTTAGCGACGACATGAATCAAGGGTTAATAGGAAATGCTCAGAGGATATCTCGCTCGTCTCCGCCCCTCCATAATAGCTCCGGTGAGCCCATCGAACAGAGTCCAGTTAAACATGGCCAAGTCCCTGAACCTGGTTTTGAACTGCATTTACCACGAAGTCCTAGCCCGGTTCATATCTCAGGTTTGGCACCAATCTACGAGACGAGCCCCGCGACGGATAGCAAAGAAGTCTACGTCTCTACCAGTGGATCGGCACCGTCAAGCTCCCTTCCTGAACACCAGCCCGATTTTCCGCTGCGAGAATCGCTTCCTGGTCACGTTGAATCTACTCCTGCTCCTTCGAAAGACGCGCCAATTCCGATGCCTAGGATTTCTCTCCCTCCAAGTGATGGTGCTAGTGATTATGGAGATGAAAGGATATCAAACCCAATCGTTCCAGCAGTAAACGTGCAGAAGGCAGACAGCAATCCTTCTTATGAAGCTGATGTTAACAATCCGCATATGCCCATTTTGCCAGACGAGCCGCCGCAGCCCTCCGACTTGAGGCTTGACCCTCGCCGCGATACCCGCCGCATGACTATGGGGTTACGTCCTCTGCCACCAGAGGACCCGGCCGATAATCCCGAGCAGCGTGCCAACCGCATTAGATCTTTCTACAAGGAGTATTTCGACGAGTCGAAAGCCGAACAAAGAGAGACCTACTATGAGGATTATGGCAGTGATTACTATCCCTATGACGATGACTATGTCTACGACCCCGTAACAGGGGAATATTTTGACGCGGTGCCAGCGCCATACGCTGAACCCCTTAATCGTCGCGCGATGACACCTCCCCCACGTGCGCCCCCCCGATTCCAAGGTACACCCCGACATATGGCATCCGGGTCAATTGGTGGATACAGCGGATACAGCGAGAGATTCCAGGCTCCTGGTCCGCGTGCATTCTCTTCGGCCTCGGGTCGCTTCCCCGGTGCTCGAGGACCGCGTAGACCATTGCCCCCACCGTCACCACTCACCGTTCTCCCGTCCCCCCACCTACTGAAGGACGATGCAATCATGACAGCTATCGATTTTGCACCTGGTTCAAGTTTCAAGGACCAAAGGGAGGGCCGTCCGGAAACACCTCTCGGTGGAATGCGACCGTACAGCCCAATGGTCCGGGCCCACACTCCGCTAGTTTCAGTGTTTGATGACCTGGCGCCTATACCTAGCCCGTAAGCTCTTCTCTCCCGTTCGTTGCTACCTCACCACTCTTGAAACTAACGCGGCTACCAGGCACCAATTGCGGAAGTCAGGTGCTTTCGATAACTTGGACTTTGCTCCCCTGCCTCGCTTCAAGACCCAGGATACTGCGAGCGACGCTGGTAGTATTCGCAGTAACCGCACAGGAGTCTCGGCCGCGCACTTGCAAAATATCCGCACTGGTGCGTACCGTGTCAGCCGCCTACCCCCAGAAACTGTGGGCACCAGGGATGACTTGATGTCGAACCTTCGTCCTACATGGGATATGCGGCAGTAAATATCGAAACATTGTAACGATTTCCCATTGTATTTTGGAGTTCACATTGCCATGTTACGAACTGTATTTTCGAGTTTGATTTGACGTTGCTCACCGTTGCAAAATCTGGGTTACTGCCAATTCGTTCGTGGCCATTGCGTACATAAGGTACATAAGACCGGCTGGTTTCTCTCGTCTTCAATTCATTTTTGTACCTCTTATATCAGGAGTCGGATCGCAGCGGCACATCATCTCAATTTCCTTTTGGTGCTGAGATAGACATGGGTTGTCTCTGATGGGTTTGGCCTTTTGGATGTTCTCATTTTCGCTTGGAAAGATCTCGTGTTACATACAATTCTCTTTGATTTCTCCCTTGGGCGGTCCTCAAAATAAGGATTGCAATTGAACTTGTTCTTATTACTTCTCCTGGGCAGGCTTGTGCTGCGAATTTTATCACGTGCGATTTACATTTATAACGGTCGAAGTCCGGTAACCAAGTTCAAGTTGTCCGTTGGTCCTCAGGCTAGAGATGCAGACCTCAGGCCCTCATTGAGCGGTGGATCTCACGATCGCGGTGAGCTTCAACAATGTGAATGGTTCGCCGATCCGCGTTGGCAATCGAAGAGAGGGATGACCAAAGCCGACGGATTTGGGCCCCAGAAGTTGGTTCGCCGACGAATGCATGCATGGGGACTTTCAAGTTGGAGTCAGCAGGGCCTTGGATACACTTCACCTTGACGCTCGAATCAATGTGCCGAGGCTGAGACCAACCGGCCAACGAAGCAGCCTTATCCTCGTACCATCATGGTGCTTGTTGTTTCTCACGGCAAGGCTCTCCATTCATGGCTCTGCGTTGGAGGATTTGGCGACCACAGCACTCGTATTAGGCATGAAACTGGTTACTTCGTTCAAGGAACACGAAGCGAGGCTTTGAATATTCAGAACAGCAGGTCGACCAAATAGGATAATATCGGTCCGGCAACAGTCGATTCGCACCGTCTTGAACCGTGGGTCCTGCAAACGGAAGAGGGATCTGAATCTCTTTCAAAGGCCGGGAGCCCTGGCCTTCTCCAGATCCGGCATGGGATACTCGTGGCACTCTTATCTCCCAAAATGACACATTTGCAACCAGCAGCATTCTTAAACTATGATTGTCGGCTTCTTTTTTCAGAACTGATGGATGGGGAAACTTCCTCAGAACGACCATCAACAGTGTGGTCCTCAATGTTTGGTTGCAAAGGTGGTGGAGTCTTTGAGTTCCGATCCCGGCACGTCAGATTCAATTCCAGAGGGCCTGGAAGGTCTGAACTCGGCCGCCATCTCTGAGGAGTGAAACCTGGCAATAATAATGATGATTGTATGAATACAGATAGTTCGGAACAGGACATTCCGCTTCGAATTCTTGTGCTGGCAATTCTTAAAAGTTCTCCGGCTCCAGACAACTTGGGTCATCCAAAGCGTCTGAGAAGCAAATCGTGAGTGGCCGCTAAGAATAATAATAAAGTGCCTGACCAGTTGGTGGTCGCGGTTTGGTTCCAGGTTCTCCATCGGCTGTGCTTTTCTTGGAGTCTCTCCACTTTTTCCATCGCCCACTAAATCTCACGCTCTCGCGTTCCTCTCCCCTTCTCTCTCACTCTTCTTTCTCTCTTCATTGGGACCTGTTCCCTTCAATTCTCATCATCTCATTGTTGTTCAAATCCTTCACTTTTTAATATGAGAAGACTTGCATATTTCGCGTGAGACTTGATCGAGATTAGTAGATGGGCCTGAATCGAACCTCCTATATTGACTTCACCCCTGACGGCTCTCTCGACAGGCGAGGGAGCTCCTGCAGCACCACTGCGTCTCCCGACACCTTCGAAATAATCTTCGACATTTTCTGCACACATAATAACCATTTAATTGCATTACCGATTAATCTTCCGCCATTTGATCGCATTTTTTTAATACAATTTTCTCTGAAAGTTTCTGGAGGCTAGGTTATTCTCCGGTCGGACACGCATCGCCATTCTGATCACTGCGGTGAGACCCATTTGGATCATACTTGAAATCGAAACGGGAATCTATTATCGGTTTCAGGCTGAAGTTGTTGGAATATTCTGTGCACTTGGACGGTGAAATCAACTGAGAAGAGATTACTGGGCAACGCCATTGCCCTAAGTTTATCCGTCATGAACAGCCCCGGCCCCGGACCTACCACAACAAACGATCCACCAACTCCATCCACCACTGACCCTATCGAGCCGACTGAGACCACTTCGACGACGACTACCGAGCCGCCGCCGTCGTCGTCGGAGACCACGACCTCCTCATCGACATCCACTGATACCAGCACAACTCAAACTACCGAGACTTCTACTCCTACCCCCACAAGTACCACAACGACCTCTACCGAAGAACCTACAAGTACTACCGATTCAAGTACTTCCTCAGAAGAGGAGCCTACCACCGCACCCACAACAACCACTATTACCATTACCTCAACTCCGACGACGACGACGACGACAACGGATGGAGAACCAACTTCGACGATAGAGCCTTCCGCTACCGCCACACCATCAGAAACGGGCGATAGCAACTCTGGGCTCTCGGCAGGTGGCACCATAGCTGTCGCTGTAGTTGTTCCAGTCGTGTCCGTCGCTATTCTTGTCTTGGTTGGCCTGTGGCTCTGGAGAAGGCACAAAGCAAAGAAGGTCGCAGAGGAGGAACGTAGAAAGGAAGTTGAGGAGTATGGGTTCAACCCGAATGGCGACCCAACATTGCCTGCCGTCATGGGCGGCGCCGCCACGGACGACAATTCAGGATACCGTGGGTGGGGAACGACGTCGGCCGGTCGTAAAGCGTCTACAAACATGTCGAGCAGTGCTGGTGCTGGTCTTGCAATATCTGACACCGGCAGCCAGCCAGGTTACCACCATGCCACTACCCCAAGCGATGGCACCGCCCAGTTTTCCGACGGGCACGGAGCTCTCGGTGAAACTGAACCCTATGGCATTTTGGGTGCTGCTCCAGTAGCTGCTGCAGCTACTTCCAACCAACGCGATGCCGGCGTCCACCGCGGGCCATCTAATGCGTCGTCCGCGTATTCTGCGGGTAACCACTCCGACATTTCGGAGGAAAGCCACATGTCCACCAACCACCCAGGCGGCCAATACTACGACGAAAATCCGTATTACGCCGATGTGCAGCAGCAATACGGAGGGTACAGCGATCCATATGCAGGAGGCCAGCCGGTCATTCGGGATGTTCAAGCACGTCGGAACACCCAGATCCAGAATCCGTCCGTGTTCCCTCGTCAAGGGAATGCTGGTATCGCACAAAATTTCTGAGCAAGCCGTAGAGGGTTGGTTTTGCTTTCTTATATATATTTATTCTAGGATCCAAATCTCACATTCGTTTACGCGGGCCGGGCGTCGGAAGCGGTAGAGCAGAGCACGGCCAAACAAGAGCTCAACGGCACTCTACGCCTTACCATGCCAGCATCTAGATCTTTCTTCCAAGGTTTTCTTCTCTTCGCTTTTAGTTATACCTTCCAAGTTTTGACTGGACCAATCACGGCCACCGTTGACCCTGGCGAGCCTAGTACGGGCTTGTTTCTGCCTTTTTTCTTGAACGTGATACCAACTTGAACTTCCATCGCGACTCGTTTGGCTCTTCTTTTCCTGATTGGTTTGTTCATCATGGTCCCCTCGGGCCGGGGCCTCTTACAGCGGTATCTTACAGCATATGCACGAAATCTGCAAGGCCCTCTGTACTTGGTGAGGTATGTTTTGATATGTTCTTGTGCTTTTTACTTATATTTTCTTCGTGCACGATGTCTCGGTTCTAAGAGCAATTCGAGGAAAGTTCTTCGCCCTCGTTTCTCGATTCGCGTGCTGGTAGTAAATGAGGCTGTATCTTTTTATCAAATATATATATATATATCTTGACATTTCACACGGTTAGTGTCTCCGTGAGTCTAATGAATCAGAAATAGAGAAAAGAGATCAGGGTAACGAGCTCTGTGCTTTTCGCGGCAATGACTTGTAACAAGCTTCCTGGGTGTGATGAAGAGCGGAGGGAGCTTGACTGCTCTTTCAGGGAGGCTCTTTAGGACGAGGAGCGAGTCATAACCTTGCAAGAGCTTAACTGGCCAGGTTATGAAGATCCTGCAACAACTGATATTCTGATTGAGCAGATGGAGCCGGAACGGTTGTGTCATTGATCGATCTGCAAATGTCAAGACCCCAGCTGAGATCTCGAGGAGTCGAGGGTTGAAGAGAAAAGCAATCATGATCATGAGAACCAGGGAGGCCAAGCATCCACCAGACGAGAGATCGGCCTTCAGCTGGAAGTGCACGTTGCGACTAAGGTGGCTTTGGTTGGGCTGTTTCTCCAGGGCATGCAGGCTTAGCGTACCTCCCAGACGACAACGTGGGCAAGTTAATAGTTGTGATTGGCTCGGAGCCAGCTACCTGAAGCTCTCCACCTCACTCTTTCTTTTCCTTCTGGATATGAACCTCACCCGAACGGCCACACTCCGTGTGTTTCTGCCATGCCTGTTGTCTTTTGAGTGGTCCATCTCAATTTGTTCTCCTCCCCGATTCCTCATTCCTTCTGGTAGGGATCTCCTGAGCCCAGTCCAGTTTTGCATGTTGTCTGAGTGCTGACAGCGCCCCGCCCTGGCCTTGTCGACTCTCCTTCGATTGATTGACGGGTAAAAAGAGCAAAGCAGGCTTGGTTGAGGCCCGGTTCCGCCCCCCATATTAGACTGGGCAAGAGGAGGCCTGACATCCCTCCTCGCAGTTTGATCTCTGGGATTAGACCATGCCTTTTCGATCCTCTCCGCCTTTCTTGAAGAACAAGGGATGAGGGACAGGTACGATTGACAGCCCTGGACTTCTTGCGCGGAAATGCTCAGCTCCTCTTCCGACGCTAAGTCTCATATCTTGTACTAAAGTTGAGCGCTCCGAGAGTATAGTGTCGGCTGTCCTTGGATCCAGCGTCCCTGAGGAGGGAGCCGCCATCTTACTGTCCCAGCCAGGACTCCACAGCCCACTCTCGTCTCAACACTCAAACCGTCGAACGCTCCCTTCTGGATCCTGCTGCTGCTTGTCCTTTGACTTGCTGGCGGTTCTTCCAGGTTGTATCTGTCTATCTCTTGCCCCACTTCGAGACTGTCTTTTGTTCCAAGTCTTCTTTTGCCTCCCCTCAATCACATAGCTCTGCCGAGGGGTAGTTTTGGTTGCCGTGAGGGTCGATTTGTCCACCTTTTTCCTCTTTTTCCTTCTCATTTCAACCCTTTCCCTGTTTTAAATCGCTGTTCACTGTTTTACATTGACGCTCCCGGATTGGACTTTTTTTAACCTCATCTCGTCCAATCCGTGAAGCCCCTGCCTGATTAGGCACGTCTGCACCGAGAGACTGGCAGAGAGCCCTTGGCTCCCTGAAGAAGGCTTAACAATATGTACGTCCTTGTTCTCAAAAACAAGCTTGGAGTGCCGGCGTAATCGACTACAGACGGCTCGTGGGAGTCACTTTGTTTCTCTACCGATAACTAACCACAGGGGTGCAGGAAGTTCGGCAAGCAGATACAACGCAGACAACTTGATTTGCCAGAATATGCCGCAAGTTTTGTGAACTACAAGGCATTAAAAAAGGTCGACATTGCATTCTTGGAATTGTCTTCAGTATGATTTCTGACGGCGAACACACAGCTTATCAAGCAACTGAGTGCGACTCCTACTATCCCCGCTCAGAGCTCCGCGGCCGTCCCTCAAAATGCATCCGAAGCGCAGGCTGCCCTAAGGGCGAATAAGGAGGTGTTTTTCTTTCGACTGGTATGGCGGACTTGGGGAAACCTGGTGTGGATTGGATACTTACTGAACCCTCGGTCAGGAACGCGAAATAGAAAAGGTCAATGCTTTCTATTTACAGAAAGAAGCCGAGGTTCGTCTTGCTGCTGAACCCCTGGCGTACGGACACGACTGACTTCAGACGGCAGTTTTCTCAACGATTGAAAACGCTGGTCGATAAGAAGCGAGTAGTTCAGTCACGGACAGTGACCAACTCAAAGGCGCCGACAAACCTGGTCACTCTTCTTGAAGGGTTTCAGCAATTTGACGGTGACCTGAACAAACTCCAGGTGAGCTCCATTACATCCAACATAAACTGAAGCAGACATCCTGATACGTTTACTTTTGCGATGCAGCAATTTGTTGAGATCAATGAGACCGCCATGTCAAAGATTCTGAAAAAGGTTCGTAAAGCGGTTCTTCTCCCGCTTGTGGATTGGCACGGCTAATTGGGTAATGTAGTGGGATAAGACTTCAAAGGTCTGGATTATCTTTGCTTCCTCGCTCGCCTCTCTCCCCTCCTTCCACTCTCGTGTATCCCTTTGCGCTTACCATTTCATCGCCTATAGTCTCGCATGAAAGAGCTGTATCTTCACCGCGCCGTCGAAGTACAACCGTGTTTCAACAGGGACGTTTTGCGTGATCTGTCTGATCGTGCAACGACCGCCCGGCTCGAGCTCGAAGCCTGGGCGGAGGGTGAGAATATAAACCTTGACACCACTCGTCCCGCCGAGCGAACGACAGGACTGCAACCCTTTGGCTCGGAGGAAGAAGATCTTGACCTTCAGGTTCTGCAGTCTGCTAGTGCCGGAAATCTACAAGCATTGCGCGAATGGGCACTTAAGCTGAAATCGTCGCCCGATTCCCGTGAGCGCGCAACGCGGACTTTCCTTGTCGCAATCAACGAGTTTTCTGACGATGTGCTCGCGGCTCTTCTCGAAAGTGGTTTAGTAGACTTATCCGCTGAGGATGACATCAACGAACGCAACTGCCTGCACGAGGCTGCTATCTCCGGCCGAGATTTTGTCTTCAAGGCATGTCTAGCGAATGGGGTCGATGTTTTGAGGTCTGATGTCTACGGAAGAATCCCTCTACACTATGCCTGTATACATGGCCGCGTAGAGATGGTGCAGCAACTGTTAGCAGCAGACCCCACTACTGTTGATATTCTGGACCACGATAATTTTACCCCCTTAATCCATAGCATCGTCAAAAATCAGCTAGACTGTGCTGAGCAGCTTCTTCGAAACAATGCCCGCATCGACCCGACGTCTGACTCTGACCATATTCCGCTGAACCTGGCATGCCAATATGGCTCTCTCCCAATCGTGAAAATGCTCTTGGAACGACACGCCCAGCTCCTTCCTGATGCGGAAGGTCTCTACCCTCAGCACATGGTGGCACGCGCTTCACAATCACCTGAAATACTTTTACTGCTCAGACAGCATGGGGCCGATCTGAATCAAAGAGACAAATTATACCAGTGGACTCCTTTGTTCCATGCAGCTAGCGAGGGCTACGTGAACTGCCTGCGAACACTCCTGGAAATAGGTGTTGATGCTGATGTGGCGGATGAGAAGGGCCTGGCCGCGATGTACTATGCTGCCTGGGAGGGCCATCTTGAATGCATGCTCCTGCTTTGGTCTCATCGTACCGAGTCGCGCCCGTCGCAGCGACCGCTAGATATTCTGAACGGCTTGAGATTGCAAGAACCAAGCTCCACCGTCGTTGACTGGCAAGAGAAAACTGCAACAGGAGATGAAGAGACGGAGGCGATCGACGGTATTCCCATTCTATCCCTGCCGCCCCCGATCATCCCGTTGCGACGCTATGGCCACAATTTCCTAGACAAAAAGGTGTTTGTACAAATCTTATTCGACCCAACTAGCTCGATCATCTTTGATCAGGCGGGTCGTTACCCTGCCGCTCGGTTAACCATATCTTCAAAATTGTCAGATCTGATCCCGCGAACCGTGATGCTCCCGATTCAGGAAGACTCGCGAATGATCTCTTTCCACGTCGATACCCTGCAAAGTTTCACCGTTGACTTCGAGATTTTCCCTACATTTGGCTCTAAGGTGATAGCTAAAACTGTTGCGCTCCCAACAATATTCAAAGCCGAGAATTCTAGTGCCGGCTCTTGCTGTTTGCCGCTTTTCGATCCTCGGTTGCGGTCAATTGGACAGCTGCGTTTCGGATTCCAGGTTATCAAGCCCTACCACGGGGATCCGCTCGAGATCACGCATTTTGCAACCTACTGGAAAGCGACTAGTGCTATTGATTCCGCACATAATGGTCTCGTCACGGGTTCAAGCCTATCAGGAGACCATATTCAGCTCTTCGTCCAGCTCACTAGAGATGGGATCCCTGTGGTCTACCCTCAATACACAGTGAAACACTATGGCATAGATATTGCCCTCTGCCATCTCAGCTTGTCTGAGTTTCAAGCAATCGGTAGCGAAAAGGGTGTGAACCGGTCAGAAATCTTTGAGTTTCTACGGACACACGCATCCGAGGACCTCGCGCTCGCCCACAGACTCCTAGCAGCATCATTCCTAACCCTGCGCGAGGTCTTCCAGAACCTTCCCGTTAACGTGAACATCAACTTGTCTATTCTTTACCCGTCAGCTGCCGAGGAGCAAGCGTTAAGTATGACGTCCATGGCGGATGTCAATAGCTTCGCCGATGCTATCTTAACCGTTGTCTTCGACCATGCCCGCATCGCTCGTGATCATAACCCGGATTTTATGCGTTCCGTTGTTTTCACCTCTTACAACGCCAATATCTGCATTGCACTGAACTGGAAGCAACCAAATTGTATGATTTCATGCACTCCGGGATCCGTTCTATTCTTGTATACTAACTCAAACTCCAAGACCCCGTGCTCCTCTGCAACGATCTCGGCCAAATTAGGGACTTGGCCCGCAATGCAGGGACGCATCCAGATGTTGATAGTAGCGGTCGGGCATCAATGTCTATTAAGGAATCGGCACGCATAGCCCAAATTAACAATTTCATGGGCCTGATATGCCGATCCAGTCTCCTGGTGAGTTCTCCAACCCTTCTCGTGGGCTATGCCTAGTTCACGCTAAACCGATTCCAACTGCGTCTACTAATTGTGACGTTTTCTAGAATGTTGTGCCGGCCTTGATAGATACAATCAAGGAACTTGGCCTTGTACTTGTAGCAGATACCTCGGACGACGCCGAACAACCGGAGCATCACCACGCCGTGTCAGCCACAAGCTCACTGGGGGTGGCCGAGTGGGCATACCGCATGCCCGATGGTGTGAATGGTGTGATGAAGGCCAACGGCATTTTGAGGTTTAACGACATGATTGATATGTGATGATGGCCGTTGTGTTCTCTGTTTCCATATCTATTTACCTATACCCCACCCATATAACCCCTATCCCGTTCCCTTCCTTATTGTTTTCCTATCTATGTCTCCGCAAACGTCAACGATGATCATGAGTATGAGTAGCAATTTTCTTATCAGTTCCCGGAGGCATTTTGTGTTTTGTTTCATTGCATTTTCAACTGCAGCATCTGCCATATTGAACATGTTGGGTACTGCGAGAATCTCTGGTGGAAAAGCTAGACATGGGTTCAGTTTCTTTTTCTTTTCGTCCTCGTTTCTGTCTATGATGTCTATCTGTCGACCCTCCTGTTTTGGCGAAATACCCGTTGCGAAATGGTGAGAGTGGGGGGATTAGATCTAACGACTAATGTACAATGTACTATCGAATCATGAGCGCACCATCTAATTTTACATCGCTATGCAACCAATGAAAAGAATGGGGGATAATGCAAGAAGTATGTGCCGCGTATCGTCCGAGGCGTGGGATGAGATATCCAGAGCAGGTCCGGTGAAATGAAGAGCTCATACCTACCTAGCCTTCGGCTTCCCCTTCAAAACATCCCAGCCCCATTTCCGGAGTTGTTTAACGACTTTCGGCGTGATCGCCGCCGTCAGGGGCACACGCACAAAGATAAAGCTCTTGTGAATGGCATAAGCCAAAGCAAGCTGCGTCCATAAACCTAACAACGTGATGCATCAGCAAATCCATCCGACCAGATAGAGCATCGCGAGATAAGAAGGGGGGAGAGAAAAGAAAATAGAGGCGACGTACTAGCACCCTCACTGGTACTCTCATTCTCCTCAGCAGCCCGGGCCTTCCTGGCGACCTCCTCCTCCTCTTCCTCCTCCTCTTTCGTCTTCGCGAAAAGCCCGGGCCATACCTTCTCTACCGCGCCCTTCATGCTTTCGACAACGACATGCTCGTAGTGTCCTATCTTTTCAGCCCCTAGATACCGCACGCCTGCGAAACAGAATGGGAAGTCCAATGCCGAGAGAAAGAGGTAGATCCAGAGCGCGGACCAACCGTATTCGCGAGAGAGGGTCTTGAGACGTTGAGACAGGGACGGGGTGGAATTGGGTGATTCGTATGTGTATGGGGAGGGCCCGGACTTGTTGGGCAGTGAGCGGGTGCTATGGAAGGAGCGCAGTCTTTGCTGGTGTTGATTATATGTTCTGAATCGCGGTTGTTGGGATGAGAAAGGGCGCCGGGGTGTGAGGCGGCTAGTGCGCATCATCGTTGTTGTTCGGGAGGAATACGGAGCGATCTTGAGGTTGAGATTTAGGGTTCGGAAGGCCCAGAGTCGGAGTGGTTGTTGGAGAGACATCTTCGTTGGCGTTCTTTCTTTTCCGTCTGTTCTTAATTTTTTTTTTTTTCTTTTGTTTTCTTTTTTTCTTCTTTTGGCGCTCCGGGTGGAGAGGTTGGACGCAGTTTCTTGATTTGGCTGGGAAATATCGGGAAAATTCGTGAGCTATAGGGATAATATGAGAGAGAACAAGAATATAGGTAGCCAGAAAATGCCGAGAAGAGAAAGAGAGAGGGAGAAAGAAGTGCTTTGGTGAGATGACGTTCGGCTGGGCCGGGAACATGAACGGGTGGATCGGGCTCGGCGATCGGGGGTGACGACGGATCATTCGGGACAGCGACGGGAGGTCTGGCGCCGTCTGCGTGCGGAGTTAAAGGTTCTCTCCCGATCAAATATGACCGGGTTCAGAACTGGGAATACTCGAGGGAGTAAGGTTAGATTCACTTTCGTATCAATGTGTATGAAGTTAAGTTATAGTATTCTTGTTCCCAAGTCCGGCCGAGCTCATTCCAAGAATCGACAACTGTTGATGCCTGATATCTAAGACATAAACACACCGCCTTCGCCCGAAAATTCTCCCAGGCCAAACAGCTGGCGCAACAGATAACCATACAATTCAACCATAATCACCATGCCCCCTCGTCTATCAGGGAGCTTAATACAGCTTCCCTTCTCCCTCGGGGCCGTCAACCCCCAATATATCCTACCAGCCACCAATTCCATCCGCACATTCGGCATCCGCTCGCTGAATCCTCCCAAACCGTCTCGATTTAATGTCAGCCCCAATCTCCCCGTCCTGAAGTCAACTCCTACCGCTGCCCTCGAGCGGAAAGCGGCTACTCTTCCGCTTCGCACAGGAGTTATCGCTATAAAGAAGGGCATGTCCGCCATCTTTGACCCAGAAACTGGAAAACGCATCCCTTGTACAGTCCTCCAACTCGACCGAGTACAGGTCGTCGCGCACAAAACGAGAGACGTACACGGGTACTACGCCGTGCAGGTCGGCTCGGGGTGGAAACACCCCAAGAACGTGACAAAGGCGTTACTCGGCCATTATTCCGGACAAGGGGTCTCCCCTAAACGACACGTCTATGAGTTCCGTGTGAAGGATGAAAGTGGCCTTGTGCCTGTCGGGAAGCTTTTAAATGCGAATTGGTTTCAAGAGGGCCAATATGTGGATGCACGGTCTAACTCGAAGGGAAAGGGATTTGCTGGTGTGATGAAGCGGCATGGGTTCGGGGGTCAGGATCGCAGTCACGGTGTTAGTTTGACGCATCGATCGCTCGGTTCTGCGGGTCCTAGCCAGGGCGGTGGCTCCAGGGTGTATCCTGGGAAGAAGATGGCGGGGAATATGGGGAATGAGCAGAATACGGTGCAAAACCTGAAGGTCCTTAAGGTCGATGTGGAGAACGGGCTGGTTCTTGTTAATGGTATGTTCCCCTTACGCTCCAAGTGTTCTCTCGACTGGATTAACTGGATTCTATAGGTTCCGTGAGCGGCCCTCGAGGATGCGTTATCAGGATACAGGATGCTATCAAGAAGCCTTGGCCAACCTTTGCGGAAACGACAGAGGCGACTGAGACCTCGACATAACTACTTTGGAGTTCTCTTCCGAAAATGTACTATTACACACTATCTTGTCTCTAGAGCGGCGTCTGTATATGATACATAAATGATATCCTCATTTTCTTCAATTCTCCCTCATCTCGGCTCTTGTCTCTGGGAGACTCGCTATCAATACCAATGCATAACCAAAACGCCTCAACTTAATGCTCAAAGATTGCCCAGAATACGGTATAAAATCGGCCCCACGCCAATATCATCGTTGTCGCATGCCTTCCAGCACTTGCTCACTATTGACGGAATGGATCATGGTTGTCCTCGAGTAGCTGAACCACAGTTCCGTCTTCTGTCGTTAAGCTCCATTCCTCAGTGCGGAACTATCAATCCAACCTGTTAGCCCTTTCCTTATCTCCCAGAAAACAGAAGGAAACTCACAAAGCTCATCCGGTCCGGCCTTACACTCCGAAATCTCATTTTCCCTTGCGCCTTCGTGCCCTTCACCCAAAACGAGATATCAATCCGCCCATGCAACTGGTTCATCTCTCCACTAATCCACGGGATCTGCTGTGCGAAATAAATTTGGTCGCCCAGGATCTCGCGCGCGCGCGGCGAGGTCCGCAGAGCGTACAATGTGCTGCTCACGACGCTCGACGACGACTTCTGGTAGTTGAAGATACCAAGCATCGCGGCGCCGACGACAATGGCAAATATCGGCAATGTGCGGATCCATCGGCGGCCCTCACTGTGAACGGATGGGAGCTCGCGGTCCGCGCGGCGCTCCGTTATAGGGCCGGAATTTGCTGCTGGGGCGGGGATGAGGGTGCGCCGGGGGTCGATTCGTATGGTGGTACGGGGAAGGTACGGAACACCAATGCGTCTTCGGGCGATTCGGAACACCATTTCTAGCGAAGCTAGCTGATTGAATTGGATCCCCTAGGTCAAGGAATGTTGAGTTGGCCGGTGAGCAAAAGATTGTTGATGGGGATGTGAAGAGCTCGGCTGGTGAGACGGAAGTGGAAATTGACCAAACAAGACAAACTTTGTGCGCATGATGCGAAGAGTGATGATTTAATGAAATTTGGGACTCATCCCGTTCCTTTTCTTCAGTCGCAGTTGCCCAGATAACTGCTGAGGATCTAGCGGCATGGCCTCAGCAAGACTTCGCAAAGCATTCCGCTATCCAGAAGATTCAAGCGATGACGATGGCCGTGGGGAATTGGACGAAGAAGGTGAGCTACGACCCTCAACTCCAAGTAACAAGCCTTCTCTTCTGATAAAAGAGTAGAGCAGGAGCGCGTGATTAGACATCTACAACAACAAAATGACAAGAGGAATGCCGAATATGGCGTAACGATTCCCCGCCACGGGCTCCTACCTAGTCAAGTGCTAAGACCTAGTCTGTAGCTCGTCTTTGCCGCGATTCCTCTCCTATCGACTGTATTTCTCCTCCCCTCGCTACTATCACCAGCAGGCATAGGATTCTCCACACGGATTTACTCCCTGCTCAGCATCTTATCGTTACTCGCCACGGCCTATACAATGAAGTATATCCCGCCGCAGCGTCCAGATCCAAAGGGCAAGCGACCAATACGAAATCCAGATCTCATGATGTATGTTCGGAGGTTTATTATTCCGGGGAATGCGGCGATTTGTGTACTTCTGGGTCTTGTTTATCTCTTCTCCTCTGGGGGGTCGCCGCCTGGGCATCTGCCAGTGGCGTACTTAGTTCCGGGCGGTACGTCTCGCTCTTTCATTCCTCTGCCTCACTGCAATCTGTTTCGATAGAGAGCGTGGAGGCTAATGTGACATAGCTTTACTTATGATTGTCCTGCTTGCGCGCCATGCTATGGTGTCCGTCGACTTGAAACCACTCGAGGATCTTCGATATGAGTATAAGGGAGCATAGTATTCGTCTTTTCGGTACATTTCCCTTAGATACTGACTTCTGGTCGTGTGGAGCGTCAATTTGGTTCCCCTAGAATTGACTCATAACGGCCTGCTATTGCTCTTTATGAGACAAGATAACACATTAGTTATACTTCTTACTTACAAACCCCAGAATACGCTATCTTGATCACGTAGATTATGATAAAGAATTAAGATTGGACTACGTCGAAATAGACTGGCTAGCCCCAAGAATTAACAGGTGCGAGAATTGAACTCTCCAATGCGGGGTCGACCGGAATATCCGCATAGTTTGCGTGGAAGGCGGCTTGGGCGACCTTCTCTAACTCCAGCTGGCTGTAGTCGAGACCCTGGGACATATCCGGATAGAATTCCACTTGTATTGAATTGTCCTCCAGAGCCTGGTTGCGCTTCGCGTCTGCTTCCTCTTGATGCTTTCGCAACCGACCTATCTCATCACTTCCAGCCTTCTTCAACCATCCGAGATTCGAGTGTCGGAAGTCCACTAAGCTCTCAACGCTCCGGGGGTCCGCGATTTTGCTTGTATCATGGCCAAGTGATGTGGACGTTGGCTCAAAAGGTGTCATCCTTGGATTTTTGCGGCAAGCGCCGCAGCTGCAAATCTTTCGGCATCTCGGGCATTCCCAACCTATAGTCTCTAGGATTTCCTGCGGGAGCATATTAAAAGCTCTAAATAAACTCCCATAACAATACTTCAGCGAGCATTTGGGATTGGAACAAGAAGCCAGTTTCCATGTCGGCTCCGCATACTTGCAAATGTGGCACCGGGGCGCCTTTGACTTTGGCGTTGACTTCTCACTTCGGCCAGTCTTTCTTCGCTTTGCAGGCGGGCTGGGCGCTTCGGGTTCGCTAAGGTCATCTACTACCTCGACAACTGGCTTTGGCTTGGTGATATCAACCCACGGGCGCCGCTTGAGCTCCTCTTGGCAGATTTGGGCCAGACTTTTCCGCCCCATTTCAGCCCGTTCTTCCCGGAATGGCCGAAATCTCTCGCCCAGAGAAGGGTTCGCCGTTAAGAGCTGCTGCCTCCATATTTCGTGCTTTTCTATCAGCTCACTCCATCGAAATTGTTCTGCCCACTTTAGTTTCGAAACGCAAGCACAACTTCGGCCCATGGCGTAGCATTCCATGCAGATATCATAAGCGTCGTCCGGCGTCGTAGCACACGATGGACAAGTCAAGAACCTGTTGAAGATGTTACCTCTGCAGTATGAGCAAGTTATATTGCTGTCAAATGGGATATATTCGACAGTTTTTTCTTTCGGAAGGGTCTGCGAAAAAGACTCGGAGAGAATGATCTGGTTATAGAGAGCGAATAACTGTTCGAACTCATTCTGCAGCTGCTGGACTCTCGGGTGCCTAAGATTCGCTTCATCAACACCGTCAAGAAGCGCCGAGTAGTGTTTGAGCGAGTAAAACACTATGGCTTTGTTCTTATACTGCTCATCACGGCAGACCATCCTTGAGGGTGGTAGTGCTTCGTTCAGCGCCCTCTCTAAGGTTTCTACTGTTGTTCGATTCCATGCGACCTTCATGGTTCTCGTTCCCCGGTTCCATACCTGATGCGCCGCGAGAGGAGGTACAAGGATGAAATCCCCCGGTCGTTGTTCCACAATATATGTTGTAAAGGGTGCAGCCTTCCATGCATTGATTTGCGCAAAGTGGTCTTCAATATTGATATCATGCCCTAGAACAGAGTTCCAGTATTCTGAGACAAGTTTGCGGTCCTTGCTGCTAGTCATGAACCAGACTGAAGACCCCGGCTGCGTGGCGTTACCATTTTCCACTGAACCATCCGACGCGTCCACCATCAGGTTTTGCCCCAGACTGGCACACATTTCTTGGTGCGCGGGTGTGTAGGTTCCCTCATGGCCGATGTAGCACATGAGGTTTTCGGCGCGCATGTCAGATGGGAGACAGCTCATCAGGTCACCAGCCTTGGCCACCTGCTTCCCTGCGGCATTACGCGCCTTGGAGGATCGAGCGGTTCTCGCTCCGGGGCCTTCGAAGGACTCCAGATCGGCAGACTTGTTCAAGTAGAACAAGAATGGCGGTATAATTTTCTTTAAGCAGTCATGCCAAATCTTTGGGCAATCAATATCCTTTAGGTATAGCCTCTGAAGACTGGTGTCCTTGTAGTTGTATTCATTCCACTGGTCAGTAAGGAGTGGCATGTTCTTGAGATAGTGCCCAATTGTGAGTGGTACGTTTTTCTTCGCCGTCAGATCTCGTGCTTGCTCCTCTGCATTTTCAGTACTTCTTAGTAAAAGATAATATATATTGGGGATGGGGAGGGGAGTTTGCTCAATCTCACGTTTGGCTGAGTAGTGATTCCTTAGCCATTTCTCAGAGAAAACAGAACTGTCGAGTATCTTATCGAATCCTTCAACAACGAGGGGCAAACCCCGCACAACTACATGCAGCAAGACAAGTTTCTCGAAGTTCTCGAGACCATTTTCATCAATAGCATCGCAATGGATTCTCACGACCTCTTCAAAGTTTGGCGTCGAGTTCACCAATGCCGAAATGTTCAAATTCGGAGAAAATGGCTCAAACGCCGCTCGAGGTCGTTGGGCAGGCATCTCAAGCACTTTTTAGAGTGAAATCGTCGAACCTTGCCTGGCTGAAACCGATGTTGGGAAATCGACGTTTGGCCTGCTCGTTTCGAGCCGAAATATCGACTGATGAACCCGGCGATGTCGCCGAGCAACGGAAGGTAGATTGAGAGAGTAGACGAGTTGTTACGGCCAAGACCCAGTGCCGTCGGGTTGATGTCTCGTTAAGTGTGTGGTGTTGTGTTATGCGCGATGCACGAAGACACCAAGTGCGACTGAATCATCATCGGGAAGAGGTCGCGGAGGATATTAAAAAAAGACAGTCCACGCCCTTGATCCTATTATCATTAACTCTGAAGTGAGCGTAAAGGACTTGCTTCTTCCCCGGTTTCGCATGGTGGATATGATAAGAGGATCATCAAGCGCTCAGCAGCACCATTCCCAATTAGTGGTGAATAGATCACGTGGAAATTCCTTGGGCGAGAACCTGGCTCAACTTCAACCTACTGATGCCGCAAAGTCTCGAAATCTGGAATAGATTTTCCTGAGTCGAGATTTGCACAGATCTTTATTATGATATCTCCGCAACACAATTCGCACCCATTCTGGCCGTAGACGACGCTATTTCTCTCTCTCACCTCAAGACAGAATGCAATCCTGTTAAGACCTCTAGGCTCAACCGTGACTATATCGGATCTATTGAGATTTGAAGCTTGTATCCGCGAAACTGCTATTGATTGTCACTCGACTGTTACGGTATGCGCTTCGCGACCTCCTCTCCGTGGCTGTTTCGCAGCGCGCATTCTCGACATTGCCTTGGCTGCACGTCCTCCCGGAATGACTCCTCCCGAAGATACACTGACCGATTCGTGTTAAATCATCTCGGCCGGCCGAGACTATTCAGCTGCAGGGTGTACCGACCTCGATTTCTACCCCCGCAGAGCATGCTTTTCGATGCGAGATACTTGAATAGTCCTTCAAGGATCGCCTCGACCAGCATCTCACGGAAAGCGCAGGGACAGAGCTCAGTGAGCCAGTACGTTCCTCCTCAAAGAGGGCTTATTTCCCTACTCCCTCAGTCATGGATACCTTACGCAGAATTGGTGCGGCTTGATAAGCCTGCTGGAACATACTATCTCTTCTTTCCCTGCGCATTCTCCTCGTTCCTCGCAGCTACCATAGCACCCTCAGTTCCCCCACTTCAAGTTATTGGGACTACAGGTCTCTTCTTAGCTGGTGCTTTGATTATGCGAGGCGCCGGATGTGCGATCAATGACCTATGGGACAGAAATCTGGATCCCCATGTCGAGCGCACAAAGTTCCGACCCATTGCGAGGGGCGCAATATCTCCAGGCAAGGCAATAATTTTCACTGGTACTCAGCTATTAGCGGGACTTGGTATTCTACTCCAGTTCCCGTACCAGTGTCTCTGGTATGGTGTTCCGAGCTTACTACTCGTCGGAACATATCCGCTTGCCAAGCGCATCACATACTATCCCCAAGCTGTTCTCGGGCTTACATTTTCATGGGGTGCTATAATGGGATTTCCAGCTTTGGGAATAGACCTTTTGGCTCATTCAGATGCCTTAAAAGCTGCTGCAGCTCTCTATTTCAGCTGCGTCTCATGGACAATTTTATATGACATGATTTATGCCCAGATGGACATCAAAGACGATGTTGCTGCAGGTATCAAGTCGATTGCTCTTCGCTACGAACACAACACCAAGGCTGTGCTCTCTGGCTTGGCTATTGCACAAGTGGCTCTCCTTGCCGCCGCAGGGGCGGCCGCGGGTGCTGGCCCGATCTTCTTTATCGGTAGCTGCGGCAGCGCAGCCTTAACGTTGGGTATTATGATCAGGAGAGTCCAACTGAAAAGCACCCGGAGCTGCTGGTGGTGGTTCAAGAATGGCTGTTTATTAACCGGTGGAGGTATTTCCTTGGGGATATTTGTCGAATACCTCGTGCATGTCTTCGGTACCAACGGTACAGACGAGCCCAAGCGCAACTTCGAATCTTGACAGACTGATTTGACTAATTCAGCTGTCTTGAGCCCCACTGCCTCCCGTTGTCAGCCCTGTGTAACGCTCCAGAGTTTCAACTATTTCTTTCCAATCCATCATCGCGCCATTCCCAGTATCGCCACACGCAAGAGGCTTCTCTGATGGGTTAAGGACGTAGATCCAGCCGTCCTTATTCGCGTCACTCCAACCCCATTCCTCTCGTAATAGTTTCAGCTGCTTTCCCGTGATCGGGTGGTTCCACATCGCAGTGTTCATGGCAGGGGCGACAAAAACGAGAGGCTTCTTATCCTTGAAGCCCAAATCCACCATTCCGGTCGTATCCCACGCCCTGATAACGGAAAGTAGAAGATTATCCGCGATGCCGACAGTCATCTTGGCCATTGTATTGGCAGAAAGAGGGGCAACGAGGAGTAAGTGTGCCCACTTTCTCAGCTCAATATGCAAGATTGGCTCCCCACGAACCCATGGGGTTTTCCACTCGTCTTCGTCTCGGTATATGGCTTCCACACAAGGCAGTTGGCGTAATGTCTCGAGAGCTGGCTGTTCTAGGCTTTGTCCCTTGAGAAATTTCTCCGCTGACTGCGTTATAATGATGCGAATGGATATATTCCGATGGCGACTGAGGGCTTCTGCGATATTGGGAAGCTTTATGGTGGCGACTGACCCGCTAGCAGCCAGAAGAAGATGAATTTTACCATCATCAAAGTATTTGCCAGCAGAGAAGGCAGAACGCGCGTCATCCATGATATCAGAAGCAATTCAGTTGAATATCATCGTTTCCGAAACAGCTGCAGATCTGCGGCGGGGCCCAAATGTCAGCCTCAACGTGCGAACAACTGTACATCCCCCATGGAGGTCTCCTCAAAGATGTGTGACGGATTTCTCGGAGGGTGAGCGAGGGGTTGCCGTGAATCAGAGATCGCTCCAGAAATTCTGCTTTGGAAATGACACAATCGACACGTGATTACGTCCAAGCAGATAGCGACCATTCCGAAACAGCCACCTCCAGCGTTCAACCATCGCAACAAGCAGCGCTCATAATGTTTTCAAGAACAGTCTTCTCCTCCGTAAGTTTATATAATATTTCACTATATGGATCATTATCTGCGCAGAATATTCCCTCGCAACTCAGCACGGCCCTACTCTAATTCCTTGCTCCAGACACTCCGACGGCCTCTCTTCCTGCCGCAGTTCCACATGCAACCCCCGCCGCATATCCTTCAAGCCCGATTGCTTTCCTCGGAAACGAAAGCTGCCATCGACAAGGCGGTTTCATCGGCCCCTGTTGTTCTTTTCATGAAGGGAACCCCAGAGACTCCGCAGTGCGGGTTCTCTCGCGCGAGTATCCAGATTCTAGGATTGCAAGGTGTTGATCCGAAGAAGTTTGTTGCGTTCAATGTGTTGGAAGACCCAGAGCTTCGTCAAGGTATGCTTATAATATCTCCTTCGTGTGCTTATATCGACTAACTAATGTGTGACTTCATTTATGTAGGGATCAAGGAGTACTCGGATTGGCCGACAATCCCACAGCTATACCTTGAGAAGGAATTTGTGGGTGGGTGTGATATTTTGATGTCGATGCATCAAAATGGCGAACTTTCCAAGCTCTTAGAGGAGAAAGGTGTCCTTGTGGCAGAGTAGAGCTGTGGTTCTTATCCGTTGCAGCTTCTAGGTTATATTTTTTTTTCCCTGTAAGATTAATGTATTGTGTATTCTTAGTATCTATCAAAGACATAAGACCTCCATCTACACTGGAACGGCATGTACTCACAGGAAGTTGTGGTCTGTTGAAATCCCTATCTAGGGCCAGTCAGTCAAGCTTACTCGACAGCAATCCATGATATTTATCAAATGCGAGATACGCTTGCATGGTCATTAGAACCCTTGTCCTTTTAATGCTCCCTCCTTCGACTTGACTTGCTCCTCAATGGTCCCTTTTTCGAGCTTCGCACGCTGCCTTGCCTCGTATACCTCACGACTCTTGAAGATCCTCTCGACAATCTCACCCGCATTAACGTGCTGGAAAGCGTGCTCGGTTGTTTCGCGAAATATGCCCATCCGCTTTGGGGCAATATAGGGATCGTATGTAAGGGGGATAAATGTCGTAGGGCCGTGGTAAACAACATCTGGCACGCCTAGGGGAATTGCCTCCAGGTACCGTTGACTTGGAGAAAATGGAGCAGAGAACACGACAGCATGAATATACTAAATGGCGTCAGCAAATAAGATGAGGGCTCGGGAAGGAAAGCGAAGTAAGAACACACACGACACTGAAGAACGCAGAGACCCCTTTCGAAAATGTTCATGATGGGATAGTTAAGTCCTTTCCAGTGATTTATCACATCATCATCATGGACACCAGCAACAACGTAAGCCGGGCCATAATCTTCCCCATGGACTTTCAGTCTCTGTTCTCTTTGCGTTTCATCGTACCAACCACGTTGTCGGCCGCTAGATTCCTCGATGGCTAGGACCTGGCGGAGAAATTCAATATGCCCAGAAGAGAAAAGGTCAAAACCCCCGTCAACATAAACTATCCGCTGCCCTTCTCTTGGTGGCTTCCCACGGACGAGATTTCCAAAACTCCCGGGTTCCTCGACCGCCGCTTCGAGTTTCGCGGCTTTTGAGCCTTCCCAGACCCAAACCTGAGGGCCAGGATGCAGGCCAGTCTCATCACTGGCATAGTCCTTAAGTCGGTCTTGAAGGTATGCGGCATACTCTGCGCGCTCGGCTTCGTTCCCAGAGCCTTCCTTCCCTGAGAGCGTGGCGCTGACGCTCTTGACGAAATGGCCCTTCGTACAGAGAAGCATACGACCGACGAGATCCGTCGTGGAGATGCCAGGGGTTCTTTTGACCACCTTGAAGCGACCAGCAGCCTTAACAAATCGATAGCAGTCATCTCCATTGCTATCTGACGTAATATCGTCCCCATGCACGACATATTTGCAGCCGTAGTGTGAGACCCAGGGCAGGGAGGTCACATATGGGGCAAAAGGGACACATTTCGTTGCCCATCGACACGCTTCTACTGCAGCAACTCTAGATGAAGCGCGTTTCGCATCAGCAACCGCTCTAGGAGTAGGATATGATATAGCAACCAACCGCTCCTTCAATATCATGACAGTTGGGCCCTTGTTCTCAAGAATTGCTTCATCAGAATGTACACCAACTAGGAGTTCGTCTCCCAATCGACGGGCCTGGAGCATAGCTCCTGCGTGCCCTACGATTTTATGATTAGGGACTATAGGAAGAAGATGGTAGCAGATTTCCTACCGTGATGGCTAAAATCAAAGCACCCATCCACCCACACTCTCTTCTCTGATATAGGGACATCATCTTGAGGGTCCACGGGCCATTCCCCGCGTTCAGGCACTGATTCCTCTGGGGACGTTCCCATCTGGTGCGCGCAGCTCGCGGTCTTGATGCAGAGTTTACGATACAATGGCAATTGGCGTAGTGTCAAACTCTGTCAATGTGCCGGATTGATTGGTATGCGGTGATACACACGAAATGAGGGGCAAAGGAAAAGTGGCATTGCAGAAAAGGGGAATGAGGGGCAAGATAAAGCAGCGGAGAGGCTGACCGCCCTCTCCAGGAGATCTGGCCAGGGCGCAGCCACAACGAGCTTGGGGCTTCATGAGCCCATCTCTCATCAAAATTAACCTTGGAAAGCATTCAACGGACTCTGAGTTTCATCGTGCGTGAGGGTTCGCCGCACCTTAACCACCAAGCCACCCAGAACCCCACTCAGGGGAGTTCTGTACTTTCGACTGCACTATGACCGAAGAAGCGTTGATTCCAGCCCACTCTCCCCTCCTGGAGTCGGAGGATTGGTCCCAAGAGAATCTGAGATTTGTGCATGGCGTGTCCTCGTCCTGTCAAGATTTCGTGTTGAAACTTTTGGCAATCCAATCAGAGCTTAGTGCGGGCAATCTTCCATGAGCTCTTAGCCTCTTGCCGCCATCCGAAACCCTCCTCGCCGCCTCGGTCAGGGGCTATGTGGAGAAGGACCACAATCTTATCAAGACTCATGCCACGAACCGAGCATGTTCAGCGAATTTTCTTCTTTGGATTCACAATTCACCCACCTTCAAGAGTTGAAATTGTTCCTATATACTTGTCCTTATTTAATTCTATGACGACCTACGCTTCTAACCTACATCCACTGACAAGGGACAAGGCAACGCGTCCGCAGGACGATTATCGACATGCTACCATCAACGTTCGGGCCGACATTGTCTCGCAGGGATACGAATAAATCTATAGGCTACGAAGCTGCACCTGGAGCTTTACCTCCTCCATTAATGAGCGGAGGGGGAACTTTGGGTCCGCAGAGCGCTGCCGCAATCTATCAACACATTCATGACATGGCCACGAAGCGAATATCCACACTCGACTATCTACGAAAAGTGTCAGTTCGCCATGGACTTCTGTTATCCGAGTATTTGGAAACATAATGCATTAACAATACTCTCCAGTCACGAAGGACGTATATATTGGTTCAATACCGTGCACTACTCCCGGACTGACATTAGCCGACTCCCTTACTTCGATCCCAGAAAACTATCGCGACGTGCGATCAACTATCTTCTTCTCGGCCTCTCGATACCCCCGATTATAGATGTCAGCACAACTCCAGGCGAATACCTACGGACACTAAATGCTCTCCTGTTGGAATTTGAAACATTCCAGCAGGTGCATCCTCCAGAGGGAAGCTCATCGTCCAGTCTTGCCAGGGCGCGTATCCCGCAGATGTTCAAACGCGCTACTCATAGTGGAACAAAGGCAAGGAGAGCGAGCTCAGCAACTGAAATCGGCCTTCCTATGCAGCACAGTGACCCTTCAGATTTGAAACTTATGGCAGGGAGTGCTCCCTCGTCAGTAAGTGCTGCTGCTGCAAGTGTTTCCATTCCCCATTCGGAAGCGTCTGAGCTTCTACCTGGGGAGGAATACTCATACCTTTTAACGCCGTCACTACCTTTTGAACCGGACTATTTTGAGACATTTGTGACCCTCTGCGATATCCTAATAGATTGCTATACTCGACTTGTGGCGCTAATATCGAGTCCCACGGTCTGCACTGTGGCTCTGGGGGAACTATTTACGAAGGCCGACGCAAAACTCCGAAAAATAATTGTGGCGGGTATAGTACGTGAATTCGAAGATGCAAGTCGCACTAGTGCCAAAGCCGAGGTGGCAGGGGTCAGCCGTGTTGTATTAGGAGGCCTCCTAGGATGATAATCACACTAAAAGAACGGATCAAGATATTAATGATGGATTTATCGCAATCACAACATCGTATGTCAAGGACTTATATTCTATATAAGTACAATTGCAAGGCTGGGTGTATGTCTAATGAATCGCGCGCTCATAATTGCTGAAAAAATCCGTAAAGCGCTGGACTTGAAGCTCAAAACAAGGGTATTGAGAGCTTTTTCGCACACATATCTCATGGCACCAGGTATGTAGAATAAGAAAAAGTGGGGATGGGTATGGTGGCAGGCTAGCAGCCAAAATGACCGCAGAGAAGACAGGGCATTCAGATCAACGCCGAACCAACAACGCGCTTTAAAACAACTCAATCCGACGCCAGGTTATGCAAGACAAACGCTCGAAATGTCGTGATGCGGCTGAACAACGCTAATGAAACTTCAGGCGGCGCCAGTTTCAAGTGCACGCTGCTCGCTGAAGACTCGTCGGCTCATTTCGAGGACAGCTTCAAATCCCTCCCTACCCCGTTTGGCATTCTCCTTGAATCTCTCAACGCTTGCCTCTTCGACCTTATTTTTAATCTTCTGCCACCCTCCGCAAAGAGCAGTGATCTGGGCTTCTTGTTGAAAATCGGTTGTAGACAAAGGCATTGACGATGACCGTTGGTAAATGACGGTTTCGCGCACACTCAGGACATTGGCCCAGGTGAGATTTGTCGAGCACATTGTGACTTTCTTCGAGACAGGGTCGACGTACGATATCTCGTAGACGTGCGACGTCGGGGTCCCTCCAAACAATGACAGGACCCATTGCGGAACTGATTGGTTACACGTGATAAGTCTTTCGGTGCGCAACTGCAAGCATAGAACATGAGACATTCATCGAGGTATGCCGAAAGGAGTTTGCCAGAATAGCACTTACAATGCCAGTCTCAAGGTCAACGTTGCGCGATAGGGTGTCTACCCCGACAACATGTGGTGATTTATTATTCCATGGACAGTACTTGCGCCAGTTCGCGGTCGAAACCTCCTCCCATGAATAGTTGAAGGTGCAATTTGACGAGAAGACCTTCATGGCCAGGCGCAGTGGAGAATCCAAAACCGGTACTCTTCTTTCAAGATCCAAGGTTATTGATTCTTCGAGGGATATACGCAGCGATAAAAGACCCTGGGGATTCGATATTCCCGTTCGAGTGAAGAAGTGATCACGACGGCCTCTTGGGTTTTTCGGTAACAACGGAAGATGATAGAATTCTTCTGAATCGTACGACGAATGGCAGCTATGAGTAGAGCGGGCGAAAAGAGAGGTTTAAAGCTGTTTAGAAACGAGGACCGATCGCTCAACGGATCGTCTGAAAAGGCGGGATATGAGGCTTGAGTGGCAATGGAATCAGAGAGAAAATTTAGTGCTTTGCCATTCCAAAGAAGCGCGTGAGTTGGGGAAATCCCGGCTCCACCCTGGTGTCGGGAGTTTCCGGCAGAAAACCGGAACAGCTCACCTGTCAACCAGAACATCCACTCAAAATCCTCCGGAGTAGTTGACCCTGTTGAAGTGGAGTGATAAATTTCAGATGTCGTTTGAGTGGTCATGCAAAACAGGAGATTAGGACATGCAGTGGTAATAATGCGGCCCACCATGCCAATGTCCATCCACCATCTCATCGCAAAATGAGGATGAAACGACGCAGCCGGAGACCCGACTCGTAGGAGCGGATGACGAACGAATATGTCTACATTCATGGGAAGCCAAACAGTCTCTTTGACCGAAGGCAGCAGAGTCGTTTCCTCCGGAGTAGGCTGTTGTGCCTTTTACTGTAGCTATCCCCACACTCATCTGGATGGGTTATGTATTCAGCATTCCTGCGGCGACGACGAGATGGCATCAACAGTTGAGTCGCTCAATATTCATGTTTTCAGGACGAGCCGAACTCCTTGTCAATGTTTTCGCCGCTATACCTTATCAAGCACTCGGCTGAAAACACGACTTGTCCCAGGAACCCGGCGTTTCTGTGTTGCAGACCGCGTTCCGTTTCGAACTGCGTTGTTTTCAGGGGTCCAACTGCCTCAGGAGATAAACCCTTGTCTTAAAAGTATAACAATCAAGGCCTCCTAGAAACGAGCCGAGGCGCCACGGTTCGTGTTAACCAGCTCAAACCCTGCCCCTCCCAGGAACAGCAATCGAGAAAGAATGGTCGAACTGCGAAAACGCAAGGCGCCACCACCACCTCCCGTGGTCGTGAAGAAGCGTACCAAGACCAAAGCGCCGGCCACGGTGTTCACACCCACAGGAGATTCAACACCCTCGTCTACCCAAACGGTCCCTACAGTTGGCGAAGACGTGAATCTGGATGGATTCGGCGGTGAAATTGAGACAAATGATGGCACGAAGACTACTTTGAAAGCACTTGTCGATGAGAGCAAATCTGGAGTTGTGCTGTTTACATATCCAAAGGCGTCTACCCCTGGCTGTAAGTCGATCTTTTAGCATTATGACTCTTGCCACCACGATCTCAACAACGTGGCCTTGGTTCAACGCGGTCCTGTTTTTCAATCCTATACCTCCTATTATGTCCCAAACAGTGTCGATTTAACTAGTCAATGACTGACAATTTCAAGGTACAAAGCAAGCTTGCCTATTTCGTGATGGTTACGACAAGTTGACCTCAACCGGCCTGTCCATTTACGGGTTATCAGCAGATTCTCCCAAGGCCAATACCACCTTCAAGACAAAGCAGAATTTACCATTCCCCCTACTCTGCGACACTGCCTCTACCTTGATTGGTGCCATTGGATTCAAAAAGTCGCCGCGCGGTACAACGAGAGGCGTTTTCGTTGTAGATAAGGCTGGTAAAGTCCTGATTCTACAGGCAGGCGGTCCAGATGCTACTGTGGAGGCCGTGCGGCAACTGGTTATCTCAACGTCCAAAGATAGCAACGACAATAAGGCCGCAGCTTAGACGACACCACATTTGTGAAGTGATATGCATCGGCCTAAGCCCGGCCAATTCGTCCTGATGATTCTGTCAGCAAGGTATAAAAGATACCGACTCCCAGCTGCGATTGTGGTTTTATGCAACAAATACCAGTGAGCAAATCTCTCCCTATATGGGACAATTGCCTGTGATTGCTCTTGCTTAGCCCTTACTGTAATTGCTTGTTTTGTTGAGCAAACACATTCTTTCATGCTACCAAAGTAGATTTATGAGTAGTACGTATCACCATAGAGCAGGTCCTAGCTGTTCCATCCAACCCAATCCCCACCTCTACATCACAAGCCTCATCGGTTTGGTTGCGGGCACCCAAGCTCGTCATATTTTGGTCCATATAGTAAATGGAATATAGATTAACAAGCAAGAAATACAACAAACTGAAGTTTACCAGGAGTAATGGATAACCCACGATACTAGTCACGCTGCATCTTGCTACTCGGACACCCTGTCGTATCCCAGCACCTCGGCAAGGTTCTGATTGTGACCCATTGTTTGCAGATTCGGGTTGTAGTTTTTCCGGGCAACTTCCATTCTTCCTCGCTCCCTCCCAAGACGCCTATCGCGGACAGCAAAGCCGCAAATACCTCCAGATTCTCCAGTAATCAAAGGGAGTAAGGTGAGGAACCCCAATATAATGCTCTATAAGATCCAATTGATTTACGAACATCAAAGTGTCCCTGCTAACATCACGAGCCGAGCAGAACCGCAGCTGTTATGGCCCACAACATCGTGAACGCGGCCAAATCGGCATCAACCGTCGTCTCTATCAATCACGTACGGTGCAGCTTGAATGAATATTGAAATCGATGCTAATGTATTTATTTCAGAAATACACTGTCCAATCCACAGGGCTGTGGGAGCGCCTCCGCCGCCTATTCGCCGTCGATCCTAACCGTTCAACTGGTGTACCATTGAACTCACATTTCCGCCTTCCTACGCCTGGCGCTCTTCCTCCACTATCATATGACGATCCTGTTACTCTCCCAGCCGGCGACATTGCCGATAACCCGTACTGGAAACGTGACGTACGCAGAAACTACCCGAGGGTCAGCACAGTCAACCAGGCAGATGCTGTTGGCCTTCTCACAGTAGGAAGCCGGGCCGCGCCCAGGGATGAGATTCTGCAGATCGGCGAGGCAGGTGAGAAGCAGCTTGTATCTGTTGCGCAAGAAGGGGAAGAGCGTGGTTTGGCGGGCTTGTTCGAAAAGGACAAAAATGGTATCAAGGGCGTTCTTGGTCCTAGTGGCTTGCCGCCAGTGCCGTGTAACTTGAACACCGCTTCGCAGTACCAGATTGATAAAGATCATGGTTATCCCAATGTGTACGCCGTTATCCCAAGCCCCTACTTTTCGAGAATGAGCTAACCTAACATTCTGGCAGGTACCCCTGCCGCACTTTCGTTTAAATGTTGAGACGGTTCTGTTAGAGACAATGTAACCTTTCCTATACCATGTATCTTTTTTACCGTCAACTTAGTTCGTTCGTGTTTAGGAGGATTGGCTTCGGATCCCGATTACCTATACATAGCCAAAGCCTGATATCGGTGTACGTGTTCTCGAATCTCTTTGTGGATACCCGCCACACCACTGGTTGACCAGCGTCCGGTTGGTGCTAAGGTATCTCCGTACCTGTATTGAAGTAGCTTTCCCTATTGTAAGCCTCGACTGGGAATGAGACCCTTGACCTAATCGACGACTCAGCCCTCGCACATAATGCCGATACCGGTACATATCGAGAGAGTATCTCAAATGTCCCAAGAGTTAACGAGAATCATTAGTTATTGTCTCAAATTATGGGCTATGAATACAGGAAGAACAAAAGTTCCAATCCGTCCTGGGAGCATATCAACGAACAGAAGCCTCTTCATTCAAAAGGATTCGTGCGAGTACCCCACCAGGTGAGGAACAAACTCAACCCAACTGTTTCAAACACCCGTGCGACAGCCCCCACAGCAACCGTGTCGAGGGGTCTTTTCTCAGCAAAGATTTGGCTGAGGAACTATATGGGGAAAACAACTTTGTTAGCATGTATGGGATACGCCAAGCATCGAAGAGCGACATACACTAGGGGCGGAGCTTGCGAAAAAGATTAAGCTACCAAGATAAGCTGCTCCTTTGTAACTGAGTGTACCGGTAGCGTTGATCAAAGCTGCAACCCCATATGTCTGCGCAGCGCTTCCAACTAAAGAGCTACCCCAGGCTGCCGCTGCGCCAGCAGCTTCCTTAGATTTGATAAAGTCCTCCTTGGAGTTTGCGGCTTGGGCACGGTGATATGTGTCTCCGAAGACAGGGGCTAATATTCCCAAAGAGGCAGTGTGAGTGAAGATAGTACCTGCGGCAATTGCCGAGGGCTTCACAGGAGGTAAGTCTAATTCAGATCGTCAGTTTTCATGGGGGTGACGGAAGTGGTAGATAGGCTCACAGTGGAGGGTTGCCATTTTACGAAATTATTTCGATTCCGTGAGGATATCTCAAGATTCAAAGGGTCGGACGGATGCGGCCGGAGATGGCTTTCACGGGGCCAGATCTGTTCTTAAATAGTGGCAAACTACAAAGCTCAGTAGACAAGGCTCCGCGGTTGCATCAGAACCATTCTTGGATGAACAAGTGACGTCGTCATGATTCAAACGGCCACTTGGAGAAAACCTGGGACTGGAAAGGGATCAGGAAGTACCAGACCAATGATCTGGAACCCTGTTGTGGGCATCTGGGAGATCATGATGTGGTGGGAGCGGGCGTGACGTCAGCTGCCCGGCCGCACTGGCCCAGACTCAAGAACCATCGCAGACTCCTGTGGCTGAAGATTTGCAAGATCTGCAACAAGTTGCAGCCTATTTCTGGCATGGGCTCTTCTGAAAAGAGCCCGGCAGACTCCCACGTTTACCATCCATGGAGAAAGCCCACATGCAGAATGGTGTACCTTTTTGTTGCCACGAGTGGGGAGGTAGATATTCTCGCCTAAGCGAAGGCCCTCGTGATCCGGCCACTTGGGACAGCCCACAAGTTTTTGATGAGGTTTCGAACTGGAGAAGAATCCTGGAAATCCGCAAAACCACTTTCAAGGCGTTTCCACGAACCACGCTTCTGTACCTGGTGGTCCAGTTACACCTTTATGGAAGACCTGAGCCGCCCAGGATCGGCCAATTCAAATGAATCTTTCAACGTAAGCGAGTCTTTAGTCCCACCAAGAGAGCTGAAGGCAGCAGGTCAGAGTCAAGTTTCCTTCGACGGGCTGCTGCAACGGCCTCTTCTGCTCAGGCAGGACGTGAAATGGGGATGCGGTGGCCAGCTCTGGCCAGCTGGCATGGTTCTCGCCAAATATCTTCTCCGTCAACACCAATCCACACTTTCCAATAAGACAATGTTCGTGCCTTTGTCACCCTCTTATCCCTTTCAGATGAAGAGTTGGAGAGAAATCTCCCGAGTCATCTACTAGCCCTATCATTCCCAGAAACGACGTTTGACTAACTTATGAGAACTAGTGTTGAGCTCGGAGCTGGCGGTGGGCTTGTTGGGTTAGGCGTTGCTTCCGGCTGTGAAATCGGTCCATCCCCCATCTTTATTACGGACCAAGCACCCATGCTTCCTCTCATGAAAGCCAATATCGCACTCAACAACCTCTCCTCCACCGTTCGCGCTATGGTGTTAGATTGGACCGAACCGATCCCAGATGGTATTCCCAAGCATCCAGACATTATTCTCGCTGCCGACTGCGTCTACTTTGAGCCCGCCTTCCCTTTTTTGATATCGACCCTGCACGGCCTTCTCGGCCCTGATTCAGTTTGCTATCTTTGCTTCAAAAAGCGCAGGCGGGCAGATGTACGATTTGTCAAACTAGCGAAAAGGGCGTTTCAACTTACCGAAATCAACGATGACCCTGACGCAGCCACATATAAGCGGGAGAATATCTTTATTTACACTATACAATCGAAATCTGGACCCAATGGAGCAGCTAGTGACACCCCCCAAGGGATATCAAGGAACAACAGAAACGAGGACTGGGCGCGGTTTAATAACAAAGCTTAGTAGCAGCCAACACCAAGTTATAAATGTACAGCCGGTTCCTAGAGCCTTAGAGGCTGCCAGCCCTCTCATTCCACTCTAAACAAAAGGTCACGGCGGCCCAGCTACAGACGACCTGAAACTATAACTTCATCGTATGGGCGCCGTTCCCATCGCGGGGACCCGTGACCTTAACCCCATTTATATCCATTACCTCACCCTCTTTCCCAATCAACTTAACACCACCCTTTTTGAGATCCGATACGATTTGTTGCTGCTCGACCGCTTTTCTGGACTGCTGTTTGGAAGGCTTGGTGGACGACTGGCTCTGCTTTTTCTGCCGGCGCCTCAGCCTGGCCTTGTCTTCTCTGGTCATTTCCTCCTTCCTAACCGGCAATCCATTCCTCATCACAACTTCACCAGCAGCTCTTACGGTATCTCCCGGCGCGTAGATCTCCTGTGGCGCGAGCGTCGCCGAAACGCGTACGGCACCGCTTGCAGAGGGCTGAGCATCCTCCATCGTAATTGTTGCGATATCCGTAACCACATTGATGCTTGCTTGCGGCGCTTTGGGTTTGTAATGCCAGTTTGAGAGCGTATCTAGCTGAGAACTTACGTCCCTCCACAGGTTGGTAATTTCGGCATGTTCTTTCAAGAGCTTCTGGTTCTTCGGGTCAACGTAGTTTGGATCCATAGCCCGAAGATGATCTGTTTCGTACAGCTCTGCGAGACTCTGTTGCGGTTTGCTATCTTCAAGTTCAGCTCGGGCCTTTTGAGTGGCCTGGCGATCCGATAGCCCAGGTCGGCGGCGTGTGACTTCGTCAAACTCTTTGGCAATGATTCGCCGTTTAATCAAGTCCTCAATACTCTCGGAAAGTTCCGTTGTTACAACGGGCACGGGCTTCCCAATCCTCTCGAAATCCAGGTCCTCCTCTATGAGCGAATTCGTGGGTCTCTCTGCTGCCCTGGCCTCGCCAGAGAGCGTCCACTCTTTCTTCGCAACATTCGCGGCCTCCAACCGGCGAATCTCGTCCGCTATGCGTGCACGCTGCTTCTCGTGTGTTGACCGATTGATTTGAGGGCCATCAGATGTAGTAAACTCGTTTTCGCTCTCTTCGGCTGACATCTCATCATCAAACAGATCACGTCGAACATCTGCCATTGCACGATCAACATCGTCTTCGGAAATGATCTCAGTTGGTTGAGTTTTAGGGAGAGGACGTGCTTTTTTGGTCGATGGTTTACGGGGTGGAGGTGCAAAGAAGTCGGCATACATGATATCGCTTGTATTCGAGAAACCGCCCCCCATATTAGCAGCACGTGGGTCATTCCCGTCAAGATCGGACTCGTCGTGAGCTACTATGCTGTCGAAAGTTGGGCCTTCCTCTTCGTCGTTTTCGCTTGCGTCATCATAGAAACCATCGGCCTCCGTTCGCGACGGGAGATTCAAGCCTCCTACACCTAAAGGGTCGGTATGCCAGTCAACCTCGTCTTCATCGCTTTCATCGTCGACGTCACCTCGGGCGTCTTGTCGCTCAAAGAGCTCCGTTTGTTTATTGAAGTCATCAATGGAAAAGAAGCCATCATTCAATCCAAACCGATCTTCAACATAAGCTTCATGTTTACTGGGATCCTCGTCAAACGAGGTGCCACTCGATGAACTATCCGCACTGTCGCTCGGAGTGATTTTTTCCGCCTCAGTGTCGACTTGCGGCCTATCTTCATCACTGCCATCGCTTGATGAATTCACAGTACCCTCCAAGCCACTCGTGGGGTCGTCATCTTCGGCGCTATCATCATACAGGGATGGGTCATCAACGAAAGCTGAGTTTCCCAGAAGTCCACCGACGGATGATCGTATGTTGCGAGCCCACTTAGAATAATCGCGTCCGATTTCCTGATCGGCTGCATTGAAGATACGCAAAGCCTGCTCCCAGATCTGGTCCGAGGTGAACCCATCGACATATAACTGGTTCAACCGCAAAATAGTCGTCATATCCTGCTCATCCCCGGACCTTTTCCATTTTCTATTGATACGCTGGCGAGTAGTTTGAGAGTCGCTAACTGACGTAGCGAGTGAATCCAAGAAGAATTTCGAGGTATCCAGTATGCTAGTTCGCAGCTTTTTCGTTGGACGAAGGAAGTCCCAAGGCATCGATAACGACATATTGAGACTCTCAGGGCCCAGGTCCATAGCTTCGGGTTTAGGTAGGCCTCGAGCAGAATTACCCGGGCGCATTATGAGAAGTGGTCGTTGATATCGTCCGTAAAGATAGGATAACGGAGTGGGAAAGACAGGAGAGGTAATATAAACTTCATGCGACTTATGAAGACAAATAAAATTGTGTTTTAATGATTGCAAGGCGAGCGCCTTGAAGATGGAAAAAAAGTTCGCCAGGGCGGAAAAGGACAAGTCACGGGACTCGGAATAAATTGTGGGACTCGAGAGTTGGCAACAAAGCGCCCGAGGTGCATCGACTCCATCTTCAAGTCAACCTGAAACCGGAGACCCAAGTTTGTTTTTTGGGTCCCTTTATAAGAGGATTTTTTTTGTAATCAACTTGCGTTCACTAAGTAAAACAAACTGGACGGCCTGGGAACGAGGTATCGCGCTGCTTGCGCTGGCCAACGCTCCAATGAAAACAGCTAGGAAAGAGAGATTTACTGGCAACCTACAATCGCGAAGCGCAGCTGTCATCTATTTGCGCTTCGCGTAGGGCGGCCTGATGCGATGCCGAATCTCAGACCAACCCCAATTTTACGAAGATTTTGGGCACCAAAAAATTTGAAGAATTTTTGGCGTGTCAATTGACGAAACCTGTACATGGTCTTGTGAGAAGATATCTAATGTCACATCGCACCCGCTGCACTAGTACAATCCAATCAGAAGAAACTAACGCCGGTACCACATTCGGGTTATTCTTGTGTGCCTCATCTTCTTTTGAAGCTGAAAAATCCCGTACATCAGGGCTTCGGAGGTAGGCGGGCCTTGAGGAAACCGTCAGTCGGTGAAGGGTAAAGTGCCAGGATTAACATACATCCAGGAACATAGACGTCGACGGGGACGATTCTATCACAGCCACGGACAACCGAGTAGCTGTAGTGGTAGTAGCCGCCGCCATTGGCACAGCTCCCCATACTGATAACCCATCGAGGATCGGGCATCTGGTCGTAAACTTGTCTGAGGGCCGGCGCCATTTTATTCGTCAACGTACCAGCAACTATCATGACATCCGATTGTCGTGGTGAGGCTCTGAAAATAATTCCTAGACGATCCTGGTCGTAACGAGGAGTAGACAAGTGCATCATCTCAACGGCGCAGCAAGCAAGACCGAAAGTCATTGGCCATAGCGAACTTTGGCGTGCCCAGTTCGCAACTTGGTCAAGTGTTGTCCTTCAAATATATCGTTAGCCCATAGCGCTTCTGTGAAATGGTTTATAAACCGGGACTACTCACAGGACGTATTGCATCGCACCCTCTTTCTTCTCCTGACTTGGTAAGGGTACCTCCCTCCGAACCTTGCCAGACACAGTTAGCGGTTGCGCAGCATTACCCCGTTGTTCAAGCGCAGACGCGGCTTTTGTCGAAGACGTCCACATTAACGCTGCTCGCTGGACTCGGTGCGCGCACAGAGCTCGATCAAGACGCACTATCAAAGGTGAGCGGAGGGTAAAGTGATGGCAATCCGAATTCGTACCACGAAGGGTGCGTGGCGATGCACGACATGATAGCGAGAGCATATTGTTGTTGATGAAGCCAAGTGAGGTGGTTAGGGAATGCCTCAAAACCATGGAGCTTGATCTCTGATTGATTCGGAACAATTGGAGGACAAGGTTGGTTTTGCACCAAAAGGTGAAGGTGGGAAACTGTTTGCGTTAGTGGTCATAATCGACTGACGAACCGCCAAGAGGCTACCCGCCACTGAGAAACAGGCTTGAGAACCAGGGCTTATTTATTGGGTTCTGATGAGCGACAAAAGGGTTGGAGCGAAATGAAATATTTCTTGTCTTGTCTTGCTGTGGTTGTCGAGTTCAGCAGTTACCGCTTAATTATAATATAGCTCTCCTGCGTTGACAACTAGTTACTATTATCTTTGACTCCACAAAAGCTGGCTGTGTTAACCAGAGTGCCTATATTAACAGGCCTGTCTGTGCCCAGGAGCAGCCGCTGGCTCCAACCTCTCTAACTGTTCCAGGCTCAATATTCAAGGACCTCGCAATTATTATTGGGAGGTTCCAAGTCCACTGGGGCTGGCCCGCATCCTTAACGGCCAGCAAGGACCCACCGTTGGTTCTCTTGATTGGACGGGCCGTGATGATTCCCGATATCATCGATGCTGAAGCGCTCTGGACGACTTTCCCATATCCCAAAAGTCCTCAGATACTCGGACCCTCGAAGATCCCGAAATAATAAATCCCCAACTTCACCCCGGTAAAATCCCCGTCCGTTTGAACCTCGTGCATCAATTATTCACTAGCAAGACAGAACCTGCCAAGATTCATTCCTGGCCGTAAAGAAAAGTGAAGGGTACGAAGACAAACCAACCGCTTTGTACAATGCTAGGGCCAAGAATTGCCTGCATTGGTGTGATTGGGAAAGCTGTAAGATAGCACTTATAACCTTGGGGCACCGCTGGGGGCTGACACCATAGAAGGATAACCCGTTGCACATATCTCTGTTTCCGCCCTCTCTCAATTCAACCATTGAATTTTCATTTCTGTTGAACTCATCACTCGACATATTTGAAATCCGCCAGAAGCAAACATCGATCGATCAGGACCTTGGTTTACTCCACGCGGTTGATGAGAGGCTCGCATCCTTTGGCTGGTTAACAACCACCGGGGTCAAATTCCTTATCGTCGTTGACTTCATCGGTGAACAGAGTGGGAATGAAGCCCGAGGAACCGCACACCCTAGCTTCAGGGAATCGGATCTAAAACCGGTATGCCGCGCAGTGTCACCGCACACCCCCCCCCCTCCCCCCCCAAGGCCTGAGTGCCGGATTCACCTCATTCTAATCTTTAGCTAAGTCCCTATATGCGGACGCTGCAGGTCTGACAAGCTAACTGATTTGGACTACAGGCCTTCAGAGCATTGCATGCTGCTTACATACAGCTCCTGCAAAACCCGTTCTACTCCCCAGATGATTATGTCGCCATGACAAGCGGGCCCATCCAAGCTGCGAAACCCGTGCACATCACAGACCGAAAGTTTGTCGCCGAAGTTAAGCGAATTGGCAGCTCTTGGGTGCCTGGGGCTACCAGTATATAAGGGAACCCCGTCATAGCGCTCACACTTCCACTATACCACGTCTAGGCGCCCCGCTCGAACCGCGACAGCAAGTGTAGTCTGCGTGCCGCATGTACGTGCTGTTTTGCATATAGCTTGTGTAGCTAATCGAAACCCCACGCCTCCAGTCAGACCAGTGTTCTTACGCAAAGAGGCCCTCGGCTGTGTCTATCTTTTGAGGAGTGGAAGCAGGGTGATATCTTGTCAATTTCTCACCCCGAGAAGTGCGCAGGCATGGGAACTACTCATCCTCAAAAGCGATTCGCAGGCATATTAGGTGGTTCAGATTTATGACCCAGCACTGAAGAGTATTGGAACACATAACATGATTTCACAACCCCCGGTATTATCTCTAAATTAATACAGTGACAACACTGGCAGGGTGTACATGCATGGTATCGTTACCAGATTTCTGACAGAATTCAGTCAGGTAACACATCATGTTCTGTATTTTCCAGACCAACAAGAATCTCCTCAACATCACGGGAATCACAGATACCCCAGACTCCACCCCCCTTAGCCGTCACCCTCCCAACCTCTTTCCCGACTAAATTCCTCCCGACTTTTCCTGGTCCAATGCCGATCCAGCGCTTTACCCCTCGCTCCTGATCTAGATACCGTATACTATCCCACCATCTCACCGTATCGACACATTGCCGTGACAATAGCTCCTTTAGTCTATCCTGGGAAGTAAACGGGAGTCCGGAGACATTCGATACACATGGTAAATCGGCAGGAAAAGTAACAGGAGTGTCTTCAAGGGCGCGTCTCATGTATTCCGCGGCTGGTGCCATTATAGGACTGTGGAAAGGACTTTCACTTTTCAGCCTCACGGCCCGGGGGTCGTGGCCACTAAATTGACGAAGTTGGACAAGGAGGGTCTTAATTCGCTCGATGCTGCCGCTCAGGACTATCTGGTTTCTCGAATTAATATTCGCGACAACCACTTGTTGGATGGGGGATATTGTTGAAGGGTCGTCGTTGAACTCGGATAGTGAGGGACTTAGGAATTCGTGGATAGCAGTGAGCAATCCATCCATGTGCTCGGGTTCGCAGACCAGTGCAATCATGCCGTAATCCTCACCGGACTCACTGGCCGCTTGTCGCGTACACTGAGACATAATCTCAGCTCGCCGCCGAACCAACCTCAAAGCATCGTTGAAACGGATATATCCGCCCGCGACCAGCGCGGAAAATTCACCCAAACTATGGCCAAGGGTTACATCCACACGTGTTGTTGTATCAAAGCCGAACTTTGATTCTAATATTCGAAGAATTAATATCGAGGTCGCCATGATGGCGGGTTGTGAGTTTTCAGTCTTGTTCAGCTCCGAATTCGGGCCTTCGGCGATGATTTGGGACAGCTTGAACCCCAGAATGGAGTCCATCTCGTCCAAGAATCTGACGGAAATGTCCGGAAACCTGTCAATCCATGGATGGGCCATTCCAACTCGCTGCACTCCATGGCCTAAAACAGAATGAGCCACTCCAGGGCAAAATGATGCATGAACAATGCCGACTAACCTGGAAAAAATAGAGCCGTGCGCAATGGGCGCATGCTATTGTGGTTAGCTGCGAATCGTCTCTGGAATTTCCCACCCGAGATTGTCTTGTGACGGCCATGGTATAGGAATTCCCTCAAGTAACAGCCTGTACTCCATTAGTATGTTGGGGCAAGTAACCTTGCTCGAATTTTACCTGCTCACCCCTCCTGAGATGCAAAGACATCCTGTCAAGATCATAGGTAATAACAATGATATCCCTTGTGATGTGTAGTAGCAGGAAAGTTAAAAGGGTGAAAATTTGGCATTATGAGTTGACATTCCTGGTAAAATCCAACACACCAAGATTCTTAAACAATGTTGGTCGCGAGTGAGGTTGAAACAAGACAATCTCTAGATCATGTGACATGACAATTGCGGGGAATGGGTCTGCAGGTGGGCTCCTGCATGAGTCGGGAGAATTGGATCCTCTCATTGCAAGGGTCATCAAGGCTGGTGACGCAACCCAGTTCACCGTGTAAATCGCGATTCCCATGTCTCGTTCCCAGTGTATATAGCGAGGAATCTGGGAGACTTTGCAACATACAGTAGTTGCTAACTTCAGGCTAAATCAAGATCCATAGCTCACAAATGCAAAAGTATTTCATCACACGGGATCATCGAACGTTCCTCCAGGCCCGGCGAGGCTCAAGCCTTGCGGGCTTGCCAAGGCTCACAGCTCCCACTCACCGCCAGGCAATTATTTTATCTTATTGGTTAAAGACTGACCAATGGGAATAAGTTTGGCCACTCGCCGCCTGACAATCACGAAGTACGAGTACCTCAAACCAATGTTGCCATCCATAACATGATTGTCTGAGGCTTCTCAGCAGCGGAGAAAGTGTCGAAAACCCAACCAGGAGGTTCCACACTTTATTTGCTGTACTGAGCCCAATTCTCCTCCATGTGCAAGCTAAATCGAAATATTCTTCTTGAATGTGGTTTGTTTGTTTTTCCAGTGATTATTGACGATGTTTGCCCCAAAGGCCGCGACGTCTGCGGGATCTCATCGAAATTCGCGAAGACGCCAGCGTACAAGCTCCGGCGAGTCTATCAAACCACCCAATGCTAAAAGGCAACGATCAACTCTACGTCAAAGTGATACACTCAGGACGGAGAACCTAACAGAGCACGATCCTGATTACAGGCCGTTGGAGCGGACGGCCGCGACTGGCCGAAATGATTTAGACCCAATCACCCCGACCGACAGCGATATTCAGAAGACTATTCCAATAAGGACGACTAAGAAAGCCGAAAAACGAAATGCCACCGACCCGGTCGTATTGGTTCGTTAATTCTCTTCCAACTTAGGGGCTCGCTCCTGCGTTTGACTAACATAATCACTTCTAGTCGAAAACAAATTTCTACACAGTATCCCAATTACCGTCCCTACCAGATCAGATTCGTAGCCTTGAATCAGGTACGTACCATCATTCATACAAAGGTAGGTCACTAAGGCCGGGGAAACAGAACCTTGCAGGACCTACTTCGCGCCAAGTCATGGTTTTGGACTCATTATCACGCAGTCCGAGGCCATCGTCTGGCCATACTCAGCTTTAACCTCATCACCCGCGCCTACCGACATATTCCGGCTTTCAATACCTGAGGCTTACAGGGAGAGCAGTGAAATAGCACCTTTTGGGGTTATCTTGTCCACTGTAGCTAGCTCGACCCCTGGACTTATGCTCCTGATGCCTCATAACGGAAAGATTATATACTGGGAAACTGTATCCTGCGCCGCATCTCTAGGTCTTCCGAGACAGAAGCAAACAGGGCTTCAGGGTTTTATTGCAGGAATGCTCTCAGGTGAACACGTGACAGATGTAGTGAATGGAGAGCCTTCTGGTGTCATAGCCACATTCTCGTCCGGCCGAGTGGCCCATGTTACTGTCAGAGACTCTCAGGGAAGACCAACCGTGGCCGTGAATTTTTTGAAGAATTCATCAAACGTCGGTGGTATTGGATTCTTTGGTGGCATCAAGAACGTGCTTGGCAGTGGGTTCTGGAGGAAAGAAGTTGCCGCTGTGCGCGCGGGCGAATCTTATCAACGGGGACAACGAGACATCATAATTGCAACATCAGCAGGTTTGGTGGAGATTTGGGATACACACTGGAATAATGGCAGTATACTGAAAAGGCAATTCGACATCAGAGAGGACTTGCGCAAAACTCTAGCCGCTCACAGTTTGGATCAGAATTCTGGTTGCGAAGTCAGGGTCTGGGATCTCGCATTTTCTGCCTGCAAGCCTGACATTGATGCTCCACGCGGAGAGATTGGTCAATCATGGCAAATATCAGTTTTGGTGGGCCTATTCTCCGGATCAAATCTCCGGGGTGTATTCGTCGCCCAATTGAGGCTTTCGGAGAGTATTTATATCGTCTCTACGAATCCTATCAGCGCGCATATCATTCCCGCCGGTATAGACAAATTCCAACCACGCCTATTCGTTCCAAGCCCCGGCGAAACGGCATTCATTGTGCTAGAGAAGTCAGTTGTATTGCTGTCATTGGTTGGCTTCGAAGCCTCGCCGAGCTCGCAGCTTCTCATCGACAACGGACAAACCCAGGCATTTTACGATACAATCAACTTCCGCGCTGGAAAAGCCTACGAGATAGTGGGAGCTGGATTTGAAGACCGAAGTGACAACTGTTCTGTTCCAGCTTGCTTGCTCATGATTCGAGACTTCGGAGTGATCCGTGTATCTGCTTTGCCCCGGCATGAGACTGCAAGTACGACAGAAACTGCCGAAATCACTGCTCGGCATAAAATCGAACAAGCGATTTTCTATGGTACCATGCTAGGGAACCCGTTGAATTTGTCGAGTGAAAACGACTTAAATTTCCCTATTAAAGAGATCGAGGAGGCAACTCTGGGAATCTGCCAGGACTTGCTTCAGTCTTCCTCAAGTTTTATTCCAACAGCAGCTATTTCCGTGGATCAGAATCTAAGACTGCGCGCGAAGGCTCTAGATGATCTTTCGCGCCTCTTGATGGAACAGAATAAGATTCTTAGTCGTCAAATTTGGTGGGAGTTATTATGGGGTGCAGAGAAAATTGCGGCTCAACGCGCAATTTGGAAGTTGGAGGAGAGCGCCAGAAAATGCAAACCCGCAGGGCCAACGTTCCTTGCCCATGTTTTAGGGCTAATGAGTGAGAAGTTCAAAACGAAACTGGGGCGCGGGAATGAGACGAGTGATGCAGTGCGCCACTGGTTTCTATACGACACCTATCGAATGGAGCATATTGTACCCTGGATTTTTCAAGCGATAAAACCTCAGAAAAGCAATGCCTCAAAGCAGATGCGGCGAATGGCAGAACACGTCTTGGAAGCCAGTGAGCTGTCCTTAGCAGTCCTGGAGACAGCATTCAAGTATCGAGATGAACATGCGACCAGGTTCGGGATCGGAGATGGCTACCTGGAAGAAGGAGTTTTGATAACCGGCTATGAAGACCTCCCAGAGTTCTGGACCTCTCACAGCATCAGTTTTTCGGAGACTGGCCATTTGTTAAATCTTGAGCTCGACAGCTGCAGAGCTTGGGCACATCAGACACCAACCGGCGCGGAGGCATCAGATCAGCTAGTTATTGGGAGGATTTCCCGGAACAGCGCTCGGCACCTTCAAGTCCTAGGTCAAATGTATTCTGAGCGAACTCGGTGGCTCTCGGCTCAGGAGGACCAGAAGCGAGTCGATGAAGCCATCGCGACCAAGCAGTCGCACACTAAACAGCAGAGATGGCAGCTTTTCAAGCTAGCTGGCATTGGACAATTGGAGGAGGCGATAAATCTAGCGGAGAAATTTCGAGACATGAGCGCCCTGGTGGAGCTAATCATTGAACTCCAGGACCATAAAAAGGGCGATGTTTTCGCTCAAGTCACCCCCGAAGACGCACCAGGCCGAAATCAGCACGCATCCGCAGAGCTTGAGATGAAAATCACCCATTATTTCGAGAAATTCGGAGAGCCATGGGCTGACGCATTTTTTCATCGTCAAATAACAATGGGCCAGTCAGGAATCTTGTTTTCCATGAAAAAGTTCCAACCATTTATTACCCACTTCTTGCATAAGCATCCAGCTTATTCCAGGCTCCGTTGGATCAATGATGTGATAGGTGAAGCCGACTATGCATCCGCCGCTAAGACTCTAGAAAATCTCGCTCTGGAAAATGAACAAGATATCTGGGGTCGTAGAGTTGAGCTTTCTCTGGCGAAACTCGCCAATCTAGCAACATTGGAGAAGGGTTCTTCAGATTCTCAACCTCTACAAGCCAACATCAGGCGCCTAGAGGACGTGGCGGAGATAAGCGCCGTTCAAGAAGTTATCTACGCACACATCTCACCGGTACTGCAAGGCGCCATTGACCAGAAGGCTGAGATTGATTTAGTTACCGACCACTTTGCGAATTCCATTGCTCGGGATCGGCCATCTTTACACGAGTTACTCGGAGAGGCACTTGCTGGGGTAGTGTCTCGAAAAGTGCTAAGCCTTGACCAACTCGTCGATATATTAACACTTATAGATCTCAATCAGGACCCAGATGTCGGACAGAATGATTTCCCCGGAAAGGAGTTCTATTTAGCCCTGCGGGTTGTTCGGCTGGGTCTCCCCGCTAGGGACGATCCGAATTACAGCCTTGCTCTCCAGAAACTGATTTGGCGGAGATGTGTCATTGGGAACAATTGGGATGCTACAGGCAAGGTAGTTGAGCAGATGGGTAGCGAGTCCGAGACACTCTTCTATACAACATCACTCTTCCGTACCCTTGTTTTATGCTTAAAGGATAGTATGTGTCCCGCGAAGAAAGATTAAGTTATGCATTCACTGACTCAGTCATAGGACATGAGGACACCAGCAATCCTCCGCTTTATCTTCCCACCTGTCCGCAAGAGGTGCTACTGAGTAACTCAGATTCCGCCTTGTTGTCATCTCGCTTTCGTCCAGAGCAGCGGGCCCGAATTACGCGCGACCTCGAGCTGGAGAATGCCATGCTCTCTCAGTATATGAAGGGCGGTGAACTTGAGTTTTGGTTCAAGAATCTCCTTGCATCGGCGGAGAAAGCAACGCCCTATTCAATTGACAGCAGCCGGACTCCTTCGTCCGCCAGCAACGCAGAAGCCAGCGAAAATCCTTCTAACCAGACAGGGGGTTCAATTCGAAAAGAGCGGCTAAGCTGGCTCTAGCGCGAAACAGGTTTGATGTGACTTTCTCACAGTACTTTTGATCAATACTTTGCCATTCTGCTTCGGAAGAGCTCCATGATATTGTTTTAAGTACCCATCGGGATTGATCGGAATCAAAATAATTCCATTATGACATAGCATATTAAGCATTCGCGATTCACCCAGCATCTACTTTTAACAGAAAATCGATTTCGAATAAATATCTGCAATACAGCTAGCGTACCCCATACATCCACCTTCCCGTGATCGCGAGAAGCTCGAAAAATTCGGCAGGAGTCCCAACTATGGATGGTGCAATGCCCATAGCCACGTACAGATCCGAGCAAGCTTGATCACTCGGCCGCCACATTTCGGTCCGCAGCGTTTTCGGTCTCGCCGCTGCCACTGGTGCCACTACCAGTACTATTGACTTTCATTACAGGCTCCCCATCGATGATAGTTTCAGACAATGGTCCATGCAGACCTTCTTCAAAGACTGGCTCAGGATCAATGGTCTCGAATTTAGTTTTGAAGCCGGACATGCCTTGGAGGCTGCTATTGGAGTGACGTCGGGTGTTCATAAAAGTATATTCGTAGTCTTGGACTTCCTCTCCCGAGCGACCCCTATCCGAGAGCGTCAGCGGCGCGATTCACCCGAGTATCATGAGTTGAGTTCATCCGATCCGAAGTATAAGATGAACATGGCTGGCGAAACGGGTAGAGAGGGGGGAGCACACCAATTTCCTTTACCTCCACCATTTTTTTTAGTTTTCCGGGGATCAGCATCAACAGGGCCAGATTTCGCGAAATAGCGTGGAAGATGTTCATGAGGGTTGTTTACTCCATTTTGGGCTGAGTGGTCCCGGTCATTGACTTTGTGTGAGCGTGTCACTACAAACGATCAGCAATTCGAAAGACAACCAAACCGAACTCGGCCAGCGTCAATTGATTCAGAAATATCGCAGGAAGCCAGGTAAGCGGCTGGAGAAAGGCAGGTTATAAAGTCCAGGAAGACGTACTCTTTGGGCTCAACGGGTATTTTGGCTGTAGATAGTTGGTGATTTCGATAAAATTCTCCTATGGATCTCACGGACTGGTGCATGAGTAGAGAATGCAGGTTGGTGAATGCGTGGTACGGGAAGAGAGAATCGGATGAAGGACTGTCTTACCTCGTCCAACCAGGTCATATGATTACAGCTGGAGCTTTTGGTCACTGTCCAGTATCAAGAGTGTCCAATAGCGGAACAGTTGCATGCTTAAGCCCTGATATGTGAGGAGCAAAGAGACCAATCTGACTCCTACTCGAAACGGAGTCAGTCGTGGCAGGGGCTGGTGGATGTTTCAGGATGGGATGAGTTCATACCAGCGGCCGGCAGTCAAGAGATAAATAAGAGAAAGCCGTTCTTGGTCTGCAATAACCTTGACGTTTCGTGGACTCCGGAAAGGAAGAGTAAACCGGTTTGAACAAGACGAGGAGGCTGCTCTGCGTCTCCTCTGATTAGCCCCATCTGTCTCGTTTGTGAGATTCTGCGAAACATGCTCATGACTTCATCGAATGCAGCTGTTTGCGGGGTAAGTTGCACACTCCCCAGAGGACCCGCAAAAAACCCTGGAGAGGAAGAACAAAACTCTTATTGGCCGACCTCACGTTACGAAAGTTCGAAGGGAAACGATGGTCCGGCAAGGGCCAGACCAAGAAAGACAGTGACCAGAACGTCCGATCACAACCATTCCGGTCGAGGAAGTACAGCTCTCGTCGGAGTCTACTCGAAGCACGGCCTACGGCGACACCAAGTTCGACAAAGCCCCTCTACCATGAATTGAGTCTCAAATCCTGGTCCTCATTTGGGAACCCTGGCGTTTGGGACATGGTTCCGATTTGTTGAAGATGGTGTCCACCGTGGAAGTCAAGGGAAGCGGGGTAATGCTCCAGAGGGGTTTTTGCGCTCCTGCACGGAGACTGCCGGCGGGGCGCTTTTGCATCTGCCGTGCAAAAATTGGGGCGGACGTGTTCACCGCTCCACCAAAATCCGCGCATCTATGTAACAAACTCCCCCCAACCTCTTAACATAGCATATTTGTTGTCAAAACCTCTAGAATAGCTGTTTTTTACTGTTTTTAACAATTCTAAAGCTATTTAGACTGTTAAATCCTGTAGAAATGACTGCTACATGTTAAACCCAGGCCAATTAGCCTATAGAACACGTAATTCTATATAACTTTTGTTATACCTAGATACCACGTGTTAGTCTACTACTACTAGCTAGTTAAAAGTATTAGGATACTTATATACTATATAAAATAACTTAAGTAATAGCTGCCTTGCAGGAAGAAGCTACTTAATAGGGTTTTTAGAAGACCCTAAAGTATTATAGGTTGATATTAACCAAGCTAGTATCTCTATAGATATCTTTTCCTTCTTTTTTGCCTGCATGCAGTTTTATATCTTAATCCTGTTCTTGTTTAATATCTTGCCCGCTCTTGCTGCCTGTAACTACTAAATATATCTGTTTTAACTATAGTAAGCTATTAGTTGCCTCTGGTGCCTTGCTAGCTAATATTAGTAGTAATATAGAGGTTTTGGGTAGTGGCTTTATACCTGAGGATAAGGAGGAAGATAATAAGAAAGAAAAGGAGGAGGAGGAGAAGAAGAAGGAGGAGAAGGAGAATAAGCTTCCATTACTATTAAGTAAGTGTTAGATTAGGGTCCACCGATCAATCCGTAGGAGAACACCTAAGGATATTCTTGACAGGGTAAAGAGAATATAAGATATTTGGGGTCAAACAAAGTATAAAAAAGGCAGATGATCAAAAGTAATTAGTAAATAATAGGTATATTATCAATCTAGTTAATAATAGATAGTAAACAAAACTTCTAAGTACAGGTAATAATAGTCCTTATATATCTAGTCCTTTAATATTCTTGAATACTGTATAATACTTATATTAAAGCACCTGCTCTATTGTATCCAATTATATTAGATTGCTTGATACTATTCTAATGCAGATTAGCCCTAGTGTCATATCACCCGATATAACTAGGTCAGCACATCTTTCCTCTGTTGTGCTGCGGCCTGGCGCTGCGGCACAGCGGATCCATTGGCTGTCAATGTCCAAGTTCTCTGACAGTAAGATGGAGGCACTTGCCTGCTAGTTATATGCTATAAAAAAATAATATAAGAAGGTAGTATACTATAAGAAGTTGCAAGAGGCCTGTAAGGAATATAAGGGCCTTTAACTATCTAATATAATAACCTTAGAGCTTGAGGATAAGTTTTATATTATAATAATAGTTATAGATTTTCTTATAAAATTTTATTTACATATTCATGTAAATAGGAAGTTTATTATATAGAAAATTCTTGTAAATATAACCTATAGAATATTTTTTATATATAATCTTAAGGAAACTATAGCTAGACTATTTAAAAATAAGTACAGGCTATATAAATATAAAGTTATAAAGTATATAGTATTATTCAAGTATAAATTAGGCTATAATGTTAGATTAGGTCCGCCAATCCTTCCAAAGGTAGGAACCTAAGGGTATTCTGGAAGTAAATGAAGAAGAGTATAATTATTAAGGGGGTCAAACAAGTATAGAAAGAGGCAGATGCTCAGGGTTCAGATTAGTAAACAATATGGTATTGTTAATCTGGTTAATAGTAGATAGTAAATAAAACTTCTAGGTATAAGTAATAATAGTCCTTATATAACTCCTTAAATCATGCCTATTATACTCTTTCCCTTTAACAAGCATGTTGGTACTTATCCTTATCATGTTCTTTCTCTTTAACAAGCATGATTGTAGTCTTAATTTGCCCTAGTATTATATTACTTGATATAACTAGATTAGTATATTTTTATTTCTTAATATTATAATATAGAGCTATAGTATAGCAGGATCTATTAGCTATTAATATTTAATTTTCTAACAATCCCCCTTTTTCAAGATCTTTGTCCTTAAAGATATAATAAATAGCGCTTTTTAGGTGAGTTTAGTTACAGCTTACCCTATTCCCTTCTTAATATCTTGGTACTAATTTATAATGTTTTTGTCTTCTAGCGCGCAGAAACAAAATCTTAAATAAAAGGTTAAGGAGAGTGGTTTTACAATAGTTATACCCTGCATCTGCTACTCTTAGTTAGGTAAATCTTGTATAAAATCTAAAAATTCAACTTATTGTAAGGAGTGTATTTAATTATATTGGAAATATATCAAGTCTAAGTTATCCTTTACTAATAGCAAGTAGAAGTATTTAGTTATAGTATAATAAAAGATTTAAGAGAAGAAGATAAAAGTTTAGAATAAAATCTAAGCTTTACAAGACTCTCTTGTTAAACTTCTTGCTTAGTTATATTATCTTTAGAAACAAGAAGATCTTTTTTGTAAATAGGCTGGTAACTTTATTACTCGTGATATAAAAGAAATTAAAGAATTAGAGAAGTTGGAAGAAGAAAAGTGTAAATAAAAGGAAATTAAAAAAGCATAACAAGTATTAGTTATTTTAAATAAAATCTTATAGGCTTTTGTTGCCCAGGCTATTAATACTTTCTTATTGCTTTTTTTAAAGGACTTTTCCTTTAACCAGTTTGTTGCTAGAATTCCAGAATCTTTTTAGGGCAATTAAAATGCCTGATTGATTTCCAAGAGTTGTTTTTAGGTAGGTAACTTTTCCATTTAACAAGATATTAAATCTAACCTTTCTCTATTTATTAGTCTTGGATTCTTTCAACTTTATACTCCTTATTAACCTTAGTTACTTTTGTTAGATTAGGGTCCGCCGATCAATCCATAGGAGAATACCTAAGGATATTCTTGACAGGGTAAAGAGAATATAAGATGTTTGGGACTAAACAAAGTATAAAAAAGGTAGATGATTAAAAGTAATTAGTAAATAATAGGTATATTATTAATCAAGTTAATAATAAATAATAAACAAAACTTCTAAGTATAGGTAATAATAGTCCTTATATATTTATTTTTATAATATTCTTGAGTACTATATAATACTTATATTAGAGCACCCACTCTACTATATCTAATCATGTTAAATTGCCTAATACTACTATAATTTAGATTAGCCCTAGTATTATATTGCCTAATATAACTAGATTAGTATATTTTTCCTTTATTATGCTATAGCCTGGCACTATGGTATAGCAGATCTATTAGCTATTAATATCCAAGTTCTCTAACAATTCCCCTTCTTTAAGGTCTTTGTCCTAAAGATATAATAAATAGTGCTTCCCCCAGGTAAGTTTAGTTATACTTGCCCTGTCTTTTCTTAATATTCTAGTACTGATCCTATTATAGCTTTAAACTCTAGTATCTAAAAATAAAATCTTAAATATTAAATTAAAAAGAGTAGTTTTATAATGGTTACTCCCTGTATCTAGTATTTTTAATTAGATAAATCATGCAAGAAATTAGAAGACTTAAGTTGTTGTAACAAGTATATATAGTTAGGTTAAAAATATATTATCCCTAAGCTATTTTTTTCTAATATAGAATAGAAATATCTTATAATAGTATAGCAAGAGCTCTAATCAAAGGACTTGGAAATTTAAGAGCAGATTAAACTATTACTAGCTTATTTATATTATATCTAAAAACAAGAGCAGCTCCTTAATCACTATATAGGTAATTTTATTTCTTGTAAGATTAAAGAGATCAAGAAATTAGAAAAGTTAGAAAAAGAAAAACACAAATAAAAAGAAATTAAAGAAATATAATAGGTACTAGTTATTCTAAACAAAATCTTGCAGGCCTATATTATATAGACTACTAGCACTTTCTTATTACCTTTTTTAAAGGACTTCTCCTTTAACTAGTTTGTTGCTAGAATTCCAGAATCTTCTTAGGGTAATTAAGATATCTAACAAGTTCCTAAGAGTTATTTTCTAGTAGGTAACCCTTCTATTTAATAAGATACTAAATCTAACTTTTCTCTATTTATTAGTCTAGGATTTGTTTAACTTTATACTTTTTATTAATTTTAGTTGTTTTATTATTAGTATTTTTTAGATTCTTTATTAGTTTAAGCAATAAAATATAGAATACTAGATAAACTTGTATTCTTACTAGTAGTATTAAGTAGTAGTTATTATTTATAAGTTTCTTCTTAATTTTAAATAGTCTATATTTTATAGTATTAAATTTATTACTTAATTATTTATTCTTAATATTAAAATTTTTCTTTTTTATTATTTATTATAGCAGGTAAACTCTCTTTTTTTTTTAAAGTTATAACATGTTCTTATACTTCTTATTATAATAGAATTTTATTTTCTTTTTTATTTATCTAATATTATTAATTATAGATTAGTATAATATCTTTATATAAGTAATATATATTAATATTATATCTAATTATTTTTTAGCTAGTAATAGTTCCTAATATATTCTAGGATTTCTCCTAAGATTTATATAATAAGATATAATACCTATTATTATATTTTTTATATTATTAATCATGAATTAAGCTATAAGTAATAATTCTATCTAATTATCTTGATTCTAGTCTATATAGTATTATAAATACTATTTAATTAATTAAATTATTTTTTTTACTTGTCTATTAGTTTACTAGTAGTTAGTAATAGATATATCTTGTCTTGTTCTACATGCTTTTATAAGTATTTTCCAAAATTTTAATATAAATAGTTTATCTTGGTTAGAAGTTATCTATTTTAATAGTCTAGTTTAAATAAATATTTCTTATAATATTAAATATACTAGCTTTTTTATAGTAATATTTTTTTATATTAGTCTAATAATTATATACTTTATATATTTATATATAACTATAATTATATTTATATATATAATTCCTATAATAGAATTTTTTAATAGTAATAATTCTTAAATAAAATTAACTATAATACTTTCTTATAATTTTATTAGGATTTCTAGTATTTATATCTTGCTATATA